>NW_021144115.1:0-13557 GCF_004193775.1 Glycine soja
TTCGATAATCAATTTCGAGCGTCTTTATATATTACGGGACTCAGTCAGACATCCGAGTAAAAAGTTATTGTCGTTCGAATTTGGTCAGAGCTTCGGTCTTCAATTTCGAGCGTCTCAACATATTACGGGACTGAATCAGACATCCGAGTAAAAAAGTGATTGTCGTTTGAATTTGCTCATAGCTTCAACATTCAATTTTGAGCGTTTTGATATATTACGATACTCAATCGGACATCCGAGTAAAAAGTTATTGTCGTTTGAATTTGCTCAGAGCTTCGGCATTCAAGTCCGAGCGTCACGATATATTACGGGACTCAATCAGACATCCGAGTAAAAAGTTATTGTCGTTTGAATTGGCTTAGAGCTTCGGTATTCAATTTCGAGCGTCTCGATATATTACAGGACTCAATCAGACATTCGAGTAAAAAGTTATTGTCGTTTGAATTTGCTCAGAGCTTCGGCATTCAAGTCCGAGCGTCTCGATATATTACGGGACTCAATCAGACATCTGAGTAAAAAGTTATTGTCTTTTGAATTTGCTCAGAGCTTCGGTATTCCATTTCGAGCGACTCGATATATTACTCGACTCAATCAGACATCCGAGTAAAACGTTATTGTCGTTTGAATTTGCTCAGAGCTTCGATAATCAATTTCGAGCGTCTCGATATATTACGGGACTCAGTCAGACAACCGAGTGAAAAGTTATTGTTGTTTGAATTTGCTCAGAGCTTCAACATTCAATTTCTAGCATCTCGATATATTCCATGACTCAATCATACATCCGAGTAAACAGTTGTTGTCGTATGAATTTGCTCAGAGTTTCGACATTCAATTTCGAGCATTTCGATATATTACGGGACTCAATCAAACATACGAGTAAAAACTTATTGTCGTTTGAATTTGCTCAGAGCTTCGGTATTCCATTTCGAGCATCTCGATATATTACGGGACTCAATCAAACATCCAAGTAAAAAGTTATTGTCGTTTGAATTTGCTCAGAGCTTCGATAATCAATTTCGAGCGTCTTGATATATTACGAGACTCAGTCAGACATCCGAGTAAAAAGTTATTGTCGTTCGAATTTGCTCAGAGCTTCGGTCTTCAATTTCGAGCGTCTCGACATATTACGGGACTGAATCAGACATCCGAGTAAAAAAGTGATTGTCGTTTGAATTTGCTCATAGCTTCCACATTCAATTTTGAGCGTTTTGATATATTACGATACTCAATCGGACATCCGAGTAAAAAGTTATTGTCGTTTGAATTTGCTCAGAGCTTCGGTATTCCATTTCGAGCGACTCGATATATTACGGGACTCAATCAGACATCCGAGTAAAACGTTATTGTGGTTTGAATTTGCTCAGAGCTTCGATAATCAATTTCGATCGTCTCGATATATTACGGGACTCAGTCAGACAACTGAGTGAAAAGTTATTGTCGTTTGAATTTGCTCAGAGCTTCAACATTCAATTTCTAGCATCTCGATATATTCCATGACTCAATCATACGTCCGAGTAAACAGTTGTTGTCGTTTGAATTTGCTCAGAGTTTCGACATTCAATTTCGAGCGTTTCAATATATTACGGGATTCAATCAAACATACGAGTAAAAACTTATTGTCGTTTGAATTTGCTCAGAGCTTCGGTATTCCATTTCGAGCATCTCGATATATTACGGGACTCAATCAGACATCCAAGTAAAAAGTTATTGTCGTTTGAATTTACTCAGAGCTTCGATAATCAATTTCGAGCGTCTTGATATATTACGGGACTCAGTCAGACATCCGAGTAAAAAGTTATTGTCGTTCGAATTTGCTCAGAGCTTCGGTCTTCAATTTCGAGTGTCTCGACATATTACGGGACTCAATCAGACATCCGAGTAAAAAAGTGATTGTCGTTTGAATTTGCTCATAGCTTCCACATTCAATTTTGAGCGTTTTGATATATTATTGTCGCAACCTACCCTTCGGCGGGAGGGCGACGCGTGACTCGCGGGATGCGTGTTCCACGAAAGGAATACGCGCGGAGTCGCCACCAACTTTTATTTGAGGAAAACGTCGAAAAAACCGGAAAAGACGTGATCTACGAACTTTTAAGTGAAAGGTTCGGGAGTTGTATTTACGCACGGGGAAGGTATTAGCACCCCACACGTCCGTCCCAAGGGACAGCAGCCTTTAATCGAATGTGCAAACATGACTTTGATTTTTACGTTCCCTTTTATGTCCTTATATCCTTTATACCCTTTTTATATTTTTCCTTTTTTGTGGTCGACAAGGGTGTTTCCCTTTGCTCCTACGTATTCCTCAATTTGCGATGAGGAAATCAGACCTACGTAGTTCTTTCTTTATCAAGTGATCCTTTTTTACTTAAGTGGTGATCATTTTAAGGCGTTGGACCTTGAAAATGATCCATTTTACTTAGTAAGAAATTGAAATGACAAACTTCAAAAGCCTATTTTTGTGGACGAGCTTGACTAGGCGAGTTGATTTTAGCCTTAGTTTCACTTTAGTTATTAATCAATTCGATTAAGAATGAGAAATCCCAAAGAGAAAACGTCCGATTGATTTTCCGCTTTATTTTACTAAAAGATGTTTTTTTGATTATTATATTATTTTTTACCTCTTTTTTGATTTCCAACGTGATTATGGCACGACCGAACGGTCGGAATTCATTTTAACCAAAGTTAACGGATAATACAATTCAAACGTTCGGTGGAAATTGATTTTATTTTTAAGTTAAGCGAGAAATGACTTAAGTAAAATGGCTTAAGCACGTCAACAGGGGGTATAAAGAGTAAACAAAACGAGAATAAAAATGCACGAAACACAATGTGGACCACCAAGGGTACATAGAATGAATCGAAAAGCTTGGTTCAAGGTACTTACCCGTTGAAGATCGAAGAACGATGAAGAACGAATGAAGAACGTCGAAGAACGGTTGAAACCTTTGCGAATTTCTTCACGGAAAACGTTACGGAAACGTTTCGGAAGCACCTCGGCTTAGATTTTCTTCACGGAAACAATTTTTCCAAGCAAATTCGAAAGAGAGAGAAGTGCCTAAGGGGCTGAACCCTTTTCTTCTTCACTTCCTCCCCTATTTATAGCAAAATAGGGGAGGTGGTTGCCGCCCAGCTCGCCCAGGCGAGCCAGGTTGCTTCCTCCAGAAGCAACAGCCTTCTGGAGGAATATTCTGGAGGGCCCAAGTGGGCCTGGGTGCTATTTGCACCCCCATTTTTACTAAGTACACCCCTCTGCTTTTTTTTGGTGATTCTTTTTCGTAAAGTTACGGAAACTTACGAATTTCGTAACGATACTTGTTTTCTTTCCGTAATGTTACGGAACCTTGCGGATTACATAATCATCCCTTTTTTGACTTACGGAATGTTATGGAACCTCACTTAATTACGCAACGATGCTTCCGTTTGGTTTCCGGTGTATCACGGAAACTTACGGATTGTGCATCAATATTTTTTTTGGTTTTCCGGCATGTCCTGGAATTTCACAAATTGCCTAATGATGGGTGCCAAGCACCTCGCAAGGACCAAAGAAAGGTCGCATGTCATCAAGCAAAAGTCCCCGGACGAAATTAGGGTATGACAGTTGCCCCTCTTTACTTGTCTTTTATTGGAGATAAAAGGAAAGTAAAGATAAGACACTAATTTCGTTCCTCTCGATTCGACGAGAGTCGCGGGTGACCATAAAATCTCCACATGCAAATGACTTGTTGTTCCCAAAATTTCACAAATTGCCTAATGATGGGTGCCAAGCACCTCACAAGGACCAAAGAAAGGTCGCATGTCATCAAGCAAAGGTCTCCGGACGAAAATTAGTGTATGACACTAATTTCGCTCCTCTCGGTTGACGAGAGTCGCGGGTGACCATGACTTGTCGTTCCCGGAATTTTCACAAATTGCCTAATGATGGGTGCCAAGCACCTCACAAGGACCAAAGAAAGGTCGCATGTCATCAAGCAAAGGTCCCCGGACGAAAATTAGTGTATGACACTAATTTCGCTCCTCTCGGTTGACGAGAGTCGCGGGTGACCATGACTTGTCGTTCTCGGAATTTCACAAATTGCCTAATGATGGGTGCCAAGCACCTCACAAGGACCAAAGAAAGGTCGCATGTCATCAAGCAAAGGTCCCCGGACGAAAATTAGTGTATGACACTAATTTCGCTCCTCTCGGTTGACGAGAGTCGCGGGTGACCATGACTTGTCGTTCCCGGAATTTCACAAATTGCCTAATGATGGGTGCCAAGCACCTCACAAGGACCAAAGAAAGGTCGCATGTCATCAAGCAAAGGTCCCCGGACGAAAATTAGTGTATGACACTAATTTCGCTCCTCTCGGTTGACGAGAGTCGCGGGTGACCATGACTTGTCGTTCCCGGAATTTCACAAATTGCCTAATGATGGGTGCCAAGCACCTCACAAGGACCAAAGAAAGGTCGCATGTCATCAAGCAAAGGTCCCCGGACGAAAATTAGTGTATGACACTAATTTCGCTCCTCTCGGTTGACGAGAGTCGCGGGTGACCATAAAATTTCCGCATGTAAATGACTTGTTGTTCCCGGAGGAACAAAAGGTGCAGAAGACTATGTCAGTCTCTACATGCTATCAAGCGTTCTGTCTTACAGATAGCAAAAGAATGTTTATACGGATAACCACTCGGGTATTTCCGCGTATCATCGGGCCCGCCGCCTCTGGATGACAAAAGGGTGCGGATAACCGTAAGGTATCTCCGTGTATCATCAGGCCCGCCGCCTCTGGATGACACAAGGGTGCAGAATGACCAAATTTTGTCTCTGCTTGTCATCGGGCCCGCCGCCTCTGGATGACAAAAGGGTGCGGATAACCGTAAGGTATCTCCGCGTATCATCGGGCCTGCCGCCTCTGGATGACACAAGGGTGCAGAATGACCAAATTTTCTTTGCTTGTCATCGGGCCCGCCGCCTCTGGATGACACAAGGGTGCAGAATGACCAAATTTTGTCTCTGCTTGTCATCGGGCCCGCCGCCTCTGGATGACAAAAGGGTGCGGATAACCGTAAGGTATCTCCGCGTATCATCGGGCCCGCCGCCTCTGGATGACACAAGGGTGCGGATAACCGTAAGGTGTCTCCGCGGGCTACCAGCTCTTGGGTCATGGCAACAAAAGGCGGTGTGGTCGACAAAAGCGAGGCTCTTGCTCCTACGTATCCTCCAATGAGGAACTCAGACCTACGTAGTTCTGGATAACTTGTGAGACTTGAAAAAGTCTCGGTGTTTTCTTCGCAAAAATGCAAACATGCTAAGTAAAGAGATAAATATTCCAACTGATTAGAGCAGCATACGCTTTTTTTGAGTGGAAAACAATGCGTTTACCGGGGAAGGAGAGTCTGCTGATGAAATCCCCCATAACCTTAACTGAGATTTTGGATGTTAGCATTTCGTTTCTAAATGAACATTTAGAGGAAACACTGGGTCCGACAAAAATAGAAGAAAATCACTCAAAGTGTATCAATCTCGCACAGGTAAGTGTTTCATCCTAATTCCGAACCATAGATATGTCATGACTTGACTTTGCAAATTATTTCCTATCAAATCAAAAATTACATGCGTGATCATGGATCAATAGGACTTCCCTTGGGAATGGGTTTTCTTGATGGGTTTTTCGGCTTTTGTGTGTTTTTGGCTTTTGATTTTTTTGTTGGCTTTTTCTTTTTCTGTTTTTGTTTAGTGCGGGGCGAAAAAGTCGCTAGCGCACGGGATTTTGGTTGGTAATCAAAGGGAGAAGACCATTTTAGGTCGTGGTTTCCTTTCCTTCTTTTTGTTCATTTGGTGACAATTCTGTATTGTTCAGATATTGTCCGGTCCAAAGACCTTTCTGCACATTTCTTCTGTTTTCCTTCGATCCCTGATCAGGAGCTTTCTTTCCTTCTTCTTCTTCCTTTTTTACTTTCTCCCATTCTTTGATTGGGAATTTTCTTTCTTTTCTTTTTGCTTTCTCCCTGATTGGAAATCTTCCTTCTTTCCTTTTCTTTGATTGGAAATTTCCCTTTTATTCTTTTCGCTTTCGAGGGTAAGGATTGACATTCTCACCCTGGGTCAAGGTTTATGGTGAGTCAGGATTTTGGCTCAAAGCTTGTAGAATGGCTAGACATGATACATGTCAAGGCTTGGTTTGGTTCAAGGATAAAATGGATGCCCCACATTATTTCCATGACACAAATGCAAAAAATGATGATTTGGAAATTTTATGCAAAACTGGTCATGCATGCGCCTATGCGGACGCTCAAGTGTCAAATTTTTATGGTCATGTTTCTGTTTTTGTTTAGTGCGGGGCGAAAAAGTCGCTAGCGCACGGGATTTTGGTTGGTAATCAAAGGGAGAAGACCATTTTAGGTCGTGGTTTCCTTTCCTTCTTTTTGTTCATTTGGTGACAATTCTGTATTGTTCAGATATTGTCCGGTCCAAAGACCTTTCTGCACATTTCTTCTGTTTTCCTGCGATCCCTGATCAGGAGCTTTCTTTCCTTCTACTTCTTCCTTTTTTACTTTCTCCCATTCTTTGATTGGGAATTTTCTTTCTTTTCTTTTTGCTTTCTCCCTGATTGGAAATCTTCCTTCTTTCCTTTTCTTTGATTGGAAATTTCCCTTTTATTCTTTTCGCTTTCGAGGGTAAGGATTGACATTCTCACCCTGGGTCAAGGTTTATGGTGAGTCAGGATTTTGGCTCAAAGCTTGTAGAATGGCTAGACATGATACATGTCAGGGCTTGGTTTGGTTCAAGGATAAAATGGATGCCCCACATTATTTCCATGACACAAATGCAAAAAATGATGATTTGGAAATTTTATGCAAAACTGGTCATGCATGCGCCTATGCGGACGCTCAAGTGTCAAATTTTTATGGTCATGTTTCTGTTTTTGTTTAGTGCGGGGCGAAAAAGTCGCTAGCGCACGGGATTTTGGTTGGTAATCAAAGGGAGAAGACCATTTTAGGTCGTGGTTTCCTTTCCTTCTTTTTGTTCATTTGGTGACAATTCTGTATTGTTCAGATATTGTCCGGTCCAAAGACCTTTCTGCACATTTCTTCTGTTTTCCTTCGATCCCTGATCAGGAGCTTTCTTTCCTTCTTCTTCTTCCTTTTTTACTTTCTCCCATTCTTTGATTGGGAATTTTCTTTCTTTTCTTTTTGCTTTCTCCCTGATTGGAAATCTTCCTTCTTTCCTTTTCTTTGATTGGAAATTTCCCTTTTATTCTTTTCGCTTTCGAGGGTAAGGATTGACATTCTCACCCTGGGTCAAGGTTTATGGTGAGTCAGGATTTGGCTCAAAGCTTGTAGAATGGCTAGACATGATACATGTCAGGGCTTGGTTTGGTTCAAGGATAAAATGGATGCCCCACATTATTTCCATGACACAAATGCAAAAAATGATGATTTGGAAATTTTATGCAAAACTGGTCATGCATGCGCCTATGCGGACGCTCAAGTGTCAAATTTTTATGGTCATGTTTCTGTTTTTGTTTAGTGCGGGGCGAAAAAGTTGTAGCGCACGGGATTTTGGTTGGTAATCAAAGGGAGAAGACCATTTTAGGTCGTGGTTTCCTTTCCTTCTTTTTGTTCATTTGGTGACAATTCTGTATTGTTCAGATATTGTCCGGTCCAAAGACCTTTCTGCACATTTCTTCTGTTTTCCTTCGATCCCTGATCAGGAGCTTTCTTTCCTTCTTCTTCTTCCTTTTTTACTTTCTCCCATTCTTTGATTGGGAATTTTCTTTCTTTTCTTTTTGCTTTCTCCCTGATTGGAAATCTTCCTTCTTTCCTTTTCTTTGATTGGAAATTTCCCTTTTATTCTTTTCGCTTTCGAGGGTAAGGATTGACATTCTCACCCTGGGTCAAGGTTTATGGTGAGTCAGGATTTTGGCTCAAAGCTTGTAGAATGGCTAGACATGATACATGTCAGGGCTTGGTTTGGTTCAAGGATAAAATGGATGCCCCACATTATTTCCATGACACAAATGCAAAAAATGATGATTTGGAAATTTTATGCAAAACTGGTCATGCATGCGCCTATGCGGACGCTCAAGTGTCAAATTTTTATGGTCATGTGATGCTAGGGCTCAGGATTCATTTCCTCTATTTTAGTCAACCCAATATTTCCAAAATATGTTCTTTTATCAATTTGTGCATTCCTCCAAGTCCATTTCGGGCGTCCGGGGAAATTTTCACAGCATTCACCCTTCAGGTGTAGACACGTTTTTTCTTCAAAAATCGGTTATGATCAATGAATTTTTTTTCAAAGAAAAGTTGGAAATCATCTCTTTTCAAAAGCATGTCGATTTTTAGCTAGACAACTTATTTTCTCTTTTTCCACCTTTTTCCTTACTTGCTTTCTTTTTTTTTTTCCTTATTTGCTCTCTTTTTCTTTACTTGCTCTCTTCTTTTCCCTTTTGTTCTCTTTTCCATTTCATTCATTTCATTTTTTTCTTTTCTATTTTTATTTTTATCATGATTTTTGTTTATTTTACATATATATTTTTTGGACGATGTTCCTAAACGAAGAACTCTACACGGTTCCAGAATTTCAAACATCATCGATAGTAATGATATATAAACACTAACGCAGCAATCTAAAAAAATGTATGCGCTGTACAAATGACAATCGAAACAACAAAAACAAACATTAGTCTCTCAAGTCAAAACAATAACATAGAATAAAAATGATAAAAGAAATATGAAAGAAAACATGAATCTGGGGATCTCCCAGTCACGTATCTCCACTCCCTCCCAAGAAGTCAAGCAAATCGGCCATCTCCTCGTCCTCGTGGGCCTCTTCTCCATCGCCGGGAGCTTCTGGGGGTGCCTCTCCTGCTTGGGCCTCGGGCCAATCTCCGGGCCATGCAACCTCTGCCCTGAGCTGGTCTGGAGTAGGGCATGAAAAAGAACCGAAGCCCTGGCTCTGCATGCTAAGGCTCATCTGGTACAAACAATCATGGGTCTGTACATGTGCTCGGTGGTTGGCCGCCTGCTGGCGAACCAAATGCCGTAAATACTGCTCCATGTCAAATGCCCCAGCCTGGCCAGCCTGATGAGGTGGTGGTGGCGCGCCTGCGGCCTGTGGAGCATCACCCTGAGCCTGTCTCTGGGTACAGTACTTCTCAATAAAAGCCCGGGTGATGGGCGGCCGAATCACCTTGGTAGGTGCAACGGGGACTCCGAACGACTGGCAGAGTCCTGTGATCAGTGCGGGAAATCCCAGGGCCCTGTTGGACTTATTTGGGTCCAAAGGGTGCCTAGTAGGCGCCATACCTGCAAAAATATAGATGGCATCAGCGATCAACTGAGCCACATGGATGCTCATCCGTGTCAGGATGGCGTACACCAGCTGACACTTCGGCATGGGAAGGTCGGAATTATGATCGGTGGGCAGGATGTTGCTGAGGAGCAACGTCATCCATATCTGGGTCAGGGTGGTCATGTTGGTGCGCATGATTCGCACTCGCCTCCCTGCAGCAGTCCGGGCAAAATCCTGCCCCGGTATACATAGCAGCTGGGCGATGGCCTCCTCATCGAACCCATCAGACCGGTTCCTCCTCTGGCCATACTCACATTCCTGGCCCTCTTCCAACACCAACGGATATCCTAGGAGTTGGCCGATAGCGTCGGCATCAAACGGGATCCACTGACCCCTTACCCAGGATCTCATGTCACGCACGCCCTCCTCTGTTGGCCAAGCATTGGCATAAAACTCAAGGACTATTTCTGGATCAAACTTGGCCATGGGAGTAACCAGTGATGCCCACCGCCGGCGCCCTATTTCCTCCTGGAAATCAGTATACTCGTCGTCCCTGAGCTGGACGCGTCGCTCCCGGAGAAACGACCATCCCTTGATGGCCTCGAAGCGCTGCTGGTGTACAGCGCTCCTAAAGCGGTGACTGTCATACTCCGGAGCGGAACTAGTTCTTTCGGCTGCCTTGTCCTTCCTGGACCTCTTTGAGGCAAGCTTCCTCGGGGCCATTTCCTGCGAAGGCAAACATTTGGAAAGTTAGTTTTACCAGTGGGACGCTACTCTTAAAACAAAAATGGCATACAACCTCCTCCCATAAATACAAACATCAATGTAAATTTAGAGCAAGCTTATGCGCATATTTCCTTACGAACGTTCACTTGCACAAGACATTCTATTAACTAAAAAAAATGCACCCATATACAATCAAGGCAGCTTCGTTACCTAGATTATTTACATGTACTTCCAAGGTGTATTTGTTACCTACATCACACACATTTCCTTTGCTAAATTCATATGCATGCATACTCTAAGCACTTTGGCTATCGAAAATTGCATACGTGCACATCTTGGTATTTCTAATACCTATACATACACAAACTTCATGATGAATCTTGACTATCGACACAATAAGGTGCTACATTTCATGCTCTCCTTTTTTTTTTTCAAGTGTTTTTACTACCTAAAGCCGCATGCAAATTCAAGTATATTTTCTTTTGCTCACTAAAATTGTATTCAAATTAAAAGGTATTTTTGTAATGTATTTTCTTTACATAACATGCAACATATTTATAGATTTTTGTGAGACATTTTGACTACCAAAAATTATATGTACATACATCCAAGTATTTTGCTACCATTCCCAAAGTGTAAATTGCCAAAGGTATTTTGCTACCTATTCTAAACCTACACATTCATGACGAGCAAAATTCCTAACCATCTAGGCATAGGGAAAATATTGTAGCGTGGCCCATAGCTGATTGCTGGCCAAAAAGGATAACTTTACCCAACATGCACCTCCTCTTGTGTTCTTTTGCATAAAAACTTCGGTTCCTAGGCCTGGGATATATGTGGGGCAATTACTCTAGCCTTTCTCGGGAATGAATACATGTCCCAAAAAATAGAAAATATGTACAAACCAAAATGCCCCATGGGTTGTTTCCTTACAAAAGTCACGCGCTAATGCCATTGAGGCATTTCACCGAACACTTGGTGGGCGCGCGTTTAGGTAACAATAGCAAGAGAACGGGGACAATGTGGCATGTCCCATTGTTTCAAAATGCATTATAGGCCTAGGGCCATCCCATACAAACCCCTAATTCAACCTAATCAAGCAAGAAAACAAACCAAAATTGCCCCATATATTTGAGCACATTCCCACAATTTAGAGCACCAAAAGGAGATCAAAATACACCAATGAAAAGCTAGAAAGCTTAGGGATGGAACACTTACTTGTTGGTGATGAACAAAAGCGCAAAACGGAATCAAAAAATGCGAAAAAGGATGACCCTAGGGCTGCAAACTCGTCAATCCCGTGGGTATGGCTTTTGAAAGGGGGGAAAAGAAGTTTTTGAATGCAAAAACGTCCCCCCTTTCGTCATTCTTATAATTTGGTGCAGGGGTGGCTCGCCTAGGCGAGCTCAGCTCGCCCAGGCGAGCTAACCTGCATTTTTTTTTTAAAGAGGAACATTAACCATGTCCCCTCCTTCCTTTTAGCGTCTTGCTTAACTTGAACTTACTTAAGTTAGAGTTAGGCATTGATTACTTATTATTAAAACAAACAAAAAGTAAAAGAAAACTGCGAATACAAAGGATACGGGGCTGCCTTGCAGCGACGTTCTCCGCTTGCTTAGTGTGGAGAAAGGGGCGACGATCAGTCGGTCGTGACCCCATCCTCACTTGCATCCGTTCCTGTGTACCTGCAAGTAAGAAACAACCTGGTGTGGCCAATCTCGACCGCATCGCTGTCTTACCTTGATTGGTTTCTGCTGTTCATGTTCTGTCTCTACCCCAGAAGGTAGCTCAAGATGATCCTGCCCCTGTTTTACCACAACAATATGCATGCATATGCATATGCGTATGCATGAATGTTTTCAAATGCAACAAATTTGAGCGAAAGTTGGTTTAGGTTCAATTTTAATTAAGCGCTTGGGGCATCCCATGAACTGAGCGGAAGGGCTCAGGTGATCACAAATTAACGCAAGGTTTGAAACTAACGTGAGGACTAAAGCCTCGAATCCACGTTCATTTCTTTGAAAGATTGTAACGAGAGATACAACAGACAGGAAATCCCTGGGGGAAATCCAGAAAACGCATAAAGATAAAGAACATGCAGCGACATCCTTAATTGCCCCAGCTTCTAAGCATAATATTGTTTGACGACATCAGAGTTCATGGGTGAAGGTAGCTCTTTGCCATCCATATTGGTAAGCACCAGGGCTCCTCCGGAAAAAGCCCTCTTCACAACAAAAGGCCCTTCGTAGTTCGGGGCCCATTTCCCTCGATGGTCCTTGACAGCATGGGACATTTTCTTTAGCACAAGGTCTCCCTCATGGAACTTGCGTAAGCGTACTTTCTTGTCGAATGCACTCTTCATTCTTTGCTGGTATAAGCGCCCATGACTCATGGCCGTTAAGCGCTTACCCTCAATGAGGTTGAGCTGGTCATAGCGCGTTTGAGCCCACTCTGATTCCTTTAATCCGGATTCTGCCAAGATCCTTAATGACGGGACTTCTACCTCAAACGGTAACACAGCCTCCATCCCATATACCAATGAGAACGGCGTTGCCCCAGTTGACGTTCGCACTGAAGTCCGGTAACCGTGTAACGCGAATGGGAGCATTTCGTGCCAATCCTTGTATGACACGGTCATCTTTTGGATAATCTTTTTGATATTCTTATTGGCCACTTCCACGGCTCCATTCATCTTTGGCTGGTAGGGTGTGGAATTGTGATGCTGGATTTTAAACTCCTCGCACATTTCCCCCATCATCTTGTTATTCAGGTTGGTGCCGTTGTCCGTGACAATCTTCCTTGGCAAACCATATCGGCAGATGATCTCTTTCTTAATGAACTGATCACCACATTCCTCGTACATGGGATATGAAGCCGCCTCGACCCACTTGGTGAAATAATCTATCGCTACGAGGATGAAGCGATGACCATTCGAGGCCATTGGGCTCAATGGCCCCGATGACATCTATTCCCCACATGGAGAAGGCCAAGGGCGGACATGACATCAAGATGTGGTGGGCATTGACATATCTGAGAATGCTTGACATTTGTGGCATTTCCTCACATGGACACAACAATCACTTTCCATGGTAAGCCAGTAATAACCTGCTCTTAGGATCTTCCTGGCCATAGCATGCCCGTTGGCGTGCGTTCCAAACGAGCCCTCATGGACTTCCCTCGATCATGTATTGCCTCCTTGGCATCCACACACCGCAGGAGTGTCATGTCGTGATTCTTTATACAGTATGCTTCGCTCATGAAGAAACCGGCTGCCAACCTTCTCAATGTCCTTTTATCGTTGTCGGCAATCTCTGGCGGTATTCTTTGCTTACGATATCGCTTGATGTCGAAATACCAAGGCTTTCCGTCCCGTTCTCTTCCACTTGGCAACAATGCGCGGGTTTGCCACGACACCAAAATTCAATGTAGGGTAGATCCCGTGCGTGTTAGCTGGAACATAGACGCCAACGTAGCAAGTGCATCGCCATTGATTTTCCTCGCGGAACATGATGGAAGGAGATCTCATCGAAGGTCTTAGCCAATTCCTTGATATAG
>NW_021144116.1:0-32187 GCF_004193775.1 Glycine soja
ATTGTCGTTTGAAATTGGCTCAGAGGTTCAACATTCAATTTCGAGCGTCTTGATATATTACGGGACTCTATCAGACTTCCGAGTTAAAAGTTATTGTCGTTTATATTGGCTCTGAGCTTCAACATTCAATTTCGAGCGTCTCGATATATGACGGGACTCAATCAGACATCCGAGTAAAAAGTTATTGTCGTTTGAATTGCTCAGAGCTTCAACATTCAATTTCGAGCGTCTCGATTATATTAACGGGGACTCAATCAGACATCCGAGTAAAAAGTTATCATCGTTTGAATTGGCTCAGAGCTTCAACATTCAATTTCGAACGTCTCGATATATGACGGGACTCAATCAGACATCCGAGTAAAAAGTTATTGTCGTTTGAATTGGCTCAGATGTTCAACATTCAATTTCGAGCGTCTCGCTATATTACAGGACTCAATCAGACATCCGAGTAAAAAGTTATTGTCGTTTGAATTGGCTAAGAGGTTCAACATTCAATTTCGAGCGTCTCGATATGTTTCGGGACTCAATCAGACATCCGAGTAAAAAGTTATTGTCATTTGAATTGGCTCAGAGCTTCAACATTCAATTTCGAGCGTCTCGATATATGACGGGACTCAATCAGACATCTGAGTAAAAAGGTATTGTCGTTTGAATTGGCTCAGAGCTTCAACATTCAATTTCAAGCGTATCGATATATTACGGGACTCAATCAGAATCCTGAGTAAAAATTTATTGTCGTTTGAATTGGCTCAGAGATTCAACATTCAATTTCGAGGGTATCGATATATTACGGGACTCAATCAGACATCCGAGTAAAAAGTTATTGTCGTTTGAACTAGTTCAGAGCTTCAACATTCAATTTTGAGCGTCTCGTTATATTATGGGACTCAATCAAACATCCGAGTAAAAAGTTATTGTCGTGTGAATTGGCTTAAAGCTTAAACATTCAACTTCGAGCGTCTCGATATATGACGGGACTCAATCAGACATCCGAGTAAAAAGTTATTGTCGTTGGAATTAGCTCAGAGCTTGAACATTAAATTTCCAGCGTCTCGTTATATTACGGGACCCAATCAGACATCCGAGTAAAAAGTTATTGTCGTTTGAATTGGCTCAGAGCTTCAACTTTCAATTTCGAGAATCTCGATATGTTACGGGACTCAATCAGACATCCGAGTAAAAAGTTATTGTCGTTTTAATTGGCTCAGAGGTTCAACATTATATTTCGAGCGTCTCGCTATATTACGGGACTCAATCAGACATCCGAGTAAAAAGTTATTGTCGTTTGAATCGGCTCAAAGCTTCAACATTCAATTTCGAGGGTCTCGATATCTTACGGGACTCATTCAGACATCCGAGTAAAAAGTTATTGTCGTTTGAATTGGCTCAGAGGTTCAACATTCAATTTCGAGAATCTCGATATGTTACGGGACTCAATCAGACATCCGAGTAAAAAGTTATTGTCGTTTGAATTGGCTCAGAGATTCAACATTCAATTTCTAGCGTCTCGATATATTACGGGACTCAATCAGAGAACCGAGTAAAAAGTTACTTTCGTTTGAATTGGCTTAGAGCTTCAACATTCAATTTCGAGTGTCTCGATATATGACGGGACTCAATCATACATCCGAGTAAAAAGTTATTGTCGTTTGAATTTCTCATAGCTTCAACATTACCATCGAGCGTCTCGTTATATTACAGGACTCAATTAGACATCCGAGTAAAAAGTTTGTTGTTTGAATTGGCTGAGAGCTTCAACATTGAATTTCGAACGTCTCGATATATTACGGGACTCAATCAAGCATCCGAGAAAAAAGTTATTGTCGTTTGAATTTGCTCAGAGTTTCAACATTCAGTTTCGAGCGTCTCGATATATTACAGAATCAATCAGACATCCGAGTAAAAAGTTATTGTCGTTTGAACTAGTTCAGAGCTTCAACATTCAATTTCGAGCGTCTCGTTATATTACGGGACTCAATCAGATATCCGAGTAAAAAGTTATTGTCGTGAGAATTGGCTCAAAGCTTAAACATTCAACTTCAAGCGTGTCGATATATTAAGGGACTCAATCAGACATCCGAGTAAAAAGTTATTGTCGTTTGAATTCGCTCAGAGGTTCAACATTCAATTTCGAGCATCTCGATATATTACAGGACTCAATCAGACATCCAAGTAAAAAGTTATTGTCGTTTGAATTTGCTTTGAGCTTCAACATTCAACATCGAGCGTCTCGTTATATTACAGGACTCAATTAGACATCCGTGTAAAAAGTTTGTTGTTTGAATTTGCTGAGAGCTTCAACATTCAATTTCGAGCGTCTCGATATATTACGGGACTCAATCAGACATCCGAGTAAAAAGTTATTGTCGTTTGAATTGGCTTAGAGATTCAACGTTCAATTTCGAGCGTATGGATATAATACGGGACTCAATCAGACATCCGAGTAAAAAGTTATTGTCGTTTGAACTAGTTCAGAGCTTCAACATTCAATTTCGAGCGTCTCGTTATATTACGGGATACAATCAGATATCCGAGTAAAAAGTTATAGTCGTGTGAATTGGCTCAAAGCTTAAACATTCAACTTCGAGTGTGTCAATATATTAAGGGACTCAATCAGACATCCGAGTAAAAAGTTATTGTCGTTTAAATTCGCTCAGAGGTTCAACATTCAATTTCGAGCGTCTCGATATATTACAGGACTCAATCAGACATCCGAGTAAAAAGTTATTGTCGTTTGAATTTGCTCACAGGTTCAACATTCAATTTCGAACGTCTCGATATATTACGGGACTCAATCAGACATCCGAGTAAAAAGTTATTGTTGTCTAAATTGGCTAAGAGCTTCAACATTCAATTTCGAGCGTCTCGTTATATTACGGGACTCAATCAGATATCCAAGTAAAAAGTTATTGTCGTTTGAATTGGCTCAAAGCATAAATATTCAATTTCGAGCGTCTCGATATATTACGGGACTCAATCAAACATCCGAGAAAAAAGTTATTGTCGTTTGAATTTGCTCAGAGGTTCAACATTCAATCTCAAGCGTCTCAATATATTAAGGGACTCAATCAGACATCCGAGTAAAAAGTGATTGTCGTTTGAATTGGCTCAGAGCTTCAACATTCAATTTCGAGCGACTCGATATATGACGGGACTCAATCAGATATCCGAGTAAAACGTTATTGTCGTTGGAATTAGCTCAGAGCTTGAACATTCAATTTCGAGCGTCTCATTATATTACGGGACTCAATCAGACATCCGAGTAAAAAGTTATCATCGTTTGAATTGGCTCAGAGCTTCAACATTCAATTTCGAACGTCTCGATATGTTTCGGGACTCAATCAGACATCCGAGTAAAAAGTTATTGTCGTTTGAATTGGCTCAAAGCTTCAACATTCATTTTCGAGCGACTCGATATATGACGGGACTCAATCAGATATCCGAGTAAAAAGTTATTGTCGTTTGAATTAGCTCAGAGCTTGAACATTCAATTTCGAACGTCTCATTATATTACGAGACTCAATCAGACATCCGAGTAAAAAGTTATCATCGTTTGAATTGGCTCAGAGCTTCAACATTCAATTTCGAACGTCTCGATATGTTTCGGGACTCAATCAGACATCCGAGTAAAAAGTTATTGTCATTTGAATTGGCTCAGAGCTTCAACATTCAATTTCGAGCGTCTCGATATATGACGGGACTCAATCAGACATCCTAGTAAAAAGGTATTGTCGTTTGAATTGGCTCAGAGCTTCAACATTCAATTTCGAGCGTCTCGTTATATTACGGGACTCAATCAGACATCCGAGTAAAAAGTTATTGTCGTGTGAATTGGAAAAGATGTTCAACATTCAATTTCGAGCGTCTCGATATATTACGGGAGTCAATCAGACATCCGAGTAAAAAGTTATTGTCGTTTAAATTTGCTCAGAGGTTCAACATTCAATTTAGAGCGTCTTGATATATTACGGGACTCTATCAGACTTCCGAGTAAAAAGTTATTGTCGTTTATATTGGCTCTGAGCTTCAACATTCAATTTCGAGCGTCTCGATATATGACGGGACTCAATCAAACATCCGAGTAAAAAGTTATTATCGTTTGAATTGGCTCAGATGTTCAACATTCAATTTCGCGCGTCTCGCTATATTACAGGACTCAATCAGACATCCGAGTAAAAAGTTATTGTCGTTGGAATTGGCTAAGAGGTTCAACATTCAATTTCGAGCGTCTCGATATGTTTCGGGACTCAATCAGACATCCGAGTAAAAAGTTATTGTCGTTTGAATTGGCTCAGAGGTTCAACTTTCAATTTCGAGAATCTCGATATGTTACGGGACTCAATCAGACATCCGAGTAAAAAGTTATTGTCGTTTTAATTGGCTCAGAGGTTCAACATTATATTTCGAGCGTCTCGCTATATTACGGGACTCAATCAGACATCCGAGTAAAAAGTTATTGTCGTTTGAATCGGCTCAAAGCTTCAACATTCAATTTCGAGGGTCTCGATATCTTACGGGACTCATTCAGACATCCGAGTAAAAAGTTATTGTCGTTTGAATTGGCTCAGAGGTTCAACATTCAATTTCGAGAATCTCGATATGTTACGGGACTCAATCAGACATCCGAGTAAAAAGTTATTGTCGTTTGAATTGGCTCAGAGATTCAACATTCAATTTCTAGCGTCTCGATATATTAAGGGACTCAATCAGAGAACCGAGTAAAAAGTTACTTTCGTTTGAATTGGCTTAGAGCTTCAACATTCAATTTCGAGTGTCTCGATATATGACGGGACTCAATCATACATCCGAGTAAAAAGTTATTGTCGTTTGAATTTTCTCATAGCTTCAACATTAACCATCGAGCGTCTCGTTATATTACAGGACTCAATTAGACATCCGAGTAAAAAGTTTGTTGTTTGAATTGGCTGAGAGCTTCAACATTGAATTTCGAACGTCTCGATATATTACGGGACTCAATCAAGCATCCGAGAAAAAAGTTATTGTCGTTTGAATTTGCTCAGAGTTTCAACATTCAGTTTCGAGCGTCTCGATATATTACAGAATCAATTAGACATCCGAGTAAAAAGTTATTGTCGTTTGAACTAGTTCAGAGCTTCAACATTCAATTTCGAGCGTCTCGTTATATTACGGGACTCAATCAGATATCCGAGTAAAAAGTTATTGTCGTGAGAATTGGCTCAAAGCTTAAACATTCAACTTCAAGCGTGTCGATATATTAAGGGACTCAATCAGACATCCGAGTAAAAAGTTATTGTCGTTTGAATTCGCTCAGAGGTTCAACATTCAATTTCGAGCATCTCGATATATTACAGGACTCAATCAGACATCCGAGTAAAAAGTTATTGTCGTTTGAATTTGCTTTGAGCTTCAACATTCAACATCGAGCGTCTCGTTATATTACAGGACTCAATTAGACATCCGTGTAAAAAGTTTGTTGTTTGAATTTGCTGAGAGCTTCAACATTCAATTTCGAGAGTCTCGATATATTACGGGACTCAATCAGACATCCGAGTAAAAAGTTATTGTCGTTTGAATTGGCTTAGAGATTCAACGTTCAATTTTGAGCGTATGGATATAATACGGGACTCAATCAGACATCCGAGTAAAAAGTTATTGTCGTTTGAACTAGTTCAGAGCTTCAACATTCAATTTCGAGCGTCTCGTTATATTACGGGATACAATCAGATATCCGAGTAAAAAGTTATTGTCGTGTGAATTGGCTCAAAGCTTAAACATTCAACTTCGAGTGTGTCAATATATTAAGGGACTCAATCAGACATCCGAGTAAAAAGTTATTGTCGTTTAAATTCGCTCAGAGGTTCAACATTCAATTTCGAGCGTCTCGATATATTACAGGACTCAATCAGACATCCGAGTAAAAAGTTATTGTCGTTTGAATTTGCTCACAGGTTCAACATTCAATTTCGAACGTCTCGATATATTACGGGACTCAATCAGACATCCGAGTAAAAAGTTATTGTTGTCTAAATTGGCTAAGAGCTTCAACATTCAATTTCGAGCGTCTCGTTATATTACGGGACTCAATCAGATATCCAAGTAAAAAGTTATTGTCGTTTGAATTGGCTCAAAGCATAAATATTCAATTTCGAGCGTCTCGATATATTACGGGACTCAATCAAACATCCGAGAAAAAAGTTATTGTCGTTTGAATTTGCTCAGAGGTTCAACATTCAATCTCAAGCGTCTCAATATATTAAGGGACTCAATCAGACATCCGAGTAAAAAGTGATTGTCGTTTGAATTGGCTCAGAGCTTCAACATTCAATTTCGAGCGACTCGATATATGACGGGACTCAATCAGATATCCGAGTAAAACGTTATTGTCGTTGGAATTAGCTCAGAGCTTGAACATTCAATTTCGAGCGTCTCATTATATTACGGGACTCAATCAGACATCCGAGTAAAAAGTTATCATCGTTTGAATTGGCTCAGAGCTTCAACATTCAATTTCGAACGTCTCGATATGTTTCGGGACTCAATCAGACATCCGAGTAAAAAGTTATTGTCGTTTGAATTGGCTCAAAGCTTCAACATTCATTTTCGAGCGACTCGATATATGACGGGACTCAATCAGATATCCGAGTAAAAAGTTATTGTCGTTTGAATTAGCTCAGAGCTTGAACATTCAATTTCGAGCGTCTCATTATATTACGAGACTCAATCAGACATCCGAGTAAAAAGTTATCATCGTTTGAATTGGCTTAGAGCTTCAACATTCAATTTCGAACGTCTCGATATGTTTCGGGACTCAATCAGACATCGGAGTAAAAAGTTATTGTCATTTGAATTGGCTCAGAGCTTCAACATTCAATTTCGAGCGTCTCGATATATGACGGGACTCAATCAGACATCCGAGTAAAAAGGTATTGTCGTTTGAATTGGCTCAGAGCTTCAACATTCAATTTCGAGCGTCTCGTTATATTACGGGACTCAATCAGACATCCGAGTAAAAAGTTATTGTCGTGTGAATTGGAAAAGATGTTCAACATTCAATTTCGAGCGTCTCGATATATTACGGGAGTCAATCAGACATCCGAGTAAAAAGTTATTGTCGTTTAAATTTGCTCAGAGGTTCAACATTCAATTTAGAGCGTCTTGATATATTACGGGACTCTATCAGACTTCCGAGTAAAAAGTTATTGTCGTTTATATTGGCTCTGAGCTTCAACATTCAATTTCGAGCGTCTCGATATATGACGGGACTCAATCAAACATCCGAGTAAAAAGTTATTATCGTTTGAATTGGCTCAGATGTTCAACATTCAATTTCGAGCGTCTCGCTATATTACAGGACTCAATCAGACATCCGAGTAAAAAGTTATTGTCGTTGGAATTGGCTAAGAGGTTCAACATTCAATTTCGAGCGTCTCGATATGTTTCGGGACTCAATCAGACATCCGAGTAAAAAGTTATTGTCGTTTGAATTGGCTCAGAGGTTCAACTTTCAATTTCGAGAATCTCGATATGTTACGGGACTCAATCAGACATCCGAGTAAAAAGTTATTGTCGTTTTAATTGGCTCAGAGGTTCAACATTATATTTCGAGCGTCTCGCTATATTACGGGACTCAATCAGACATCCGAGTAAAAAGTTATTGTCGTTTGAATCGGCTCAAAGCTTCAACATTCAATTTCAGGGGCCCCATATCTTACGGGACTCATTCAGACATCCGAGTAAAAAGTTATTGTCGTTTGAATTGGCTCAGAGGTTCAACATTCAATTTCGAGAATCTCGATATGTTACGGGACTCAATCAGACATCCGAGTAAAAAGTTATTGTCGTTTGAATTGGCTCAGAGATTCAACATTCAATTTCTAGCGTCTCGATATATTAAGGGACTCAATCAGAGAACCGAGTAAAAAGTTACTTTCGTTTGAATTGGCTTAGAGCTTCAACATTCAATTTCGAGTGTCTCGATATATGACGGGACTCAATCATACATCCGAGTAAAAAGTTATTGTCGTTTGAATTTTCTCATAGCTTCAACATTAACCATCGAGCGTCTCGTTATATTACAGGACTCAATTAGACATCCGAGTAAAAAGTTTGTTGTTTGAATTGGCTGAGAGCTTCAACATTGAATTTCGAACGTCTCGATATATTACGGGACTCAATCAAGCATCCGAGAAAAAAGTTATTGTCGTTTGAATTTGCTCAGAGTTTCAACATTCAGTTTCGAGCGTCTCGATATATTACAGAATCAATCAGACATCCGAGTAAAAAGTTATTGTCGTTTGAACTAGTTCAGAGCTTCAACATTCAATTTCGAGCGTCTCGTTATATTACGGGACTCAATCAGATATCCGAGTAAAAAGTTATTGTCGTGAGAATTGGCTCAAAGCTTAAACATTCAACTTCAAGCGTGTCGATATATTAAGGGACTCAATCAGACATCCGAGTAAAAAGTTATTGTCGTTTGAATTCGCTCAGAGGTTCAACATTCAATTTCGAGCATCTCGATATATTACAGGACTCAATCAGACATCCGAGTAAAAAGTTATTGTCGTTTGAATTTGCTTTGAGCTTCAACATTCAACATCGAGCGTCTCGTTATATTACAGGACTCAATTAGACATCCGTGTAAAAAGTTTGTTGTTTGAATTTGCTGAGAGCTTCAACATTCAATTTCGAGCGTCTCGATATATTACGGGACTCAATCAGACATCCGAGTAAAAAGTTATTGTCGTTTGAATTGGCTTAGAGATTCAACGTTCAATTTCGAGCGTATGGATATAATACGGGACTCAATCAGACATCCGAGTAAAAAGTTATTGTCGTTTGAACTAGTTCAGAGCTTCAACATTCAATTTCGAGCGTCTCGTTATATTACGGGATACAATCAGATATCCGAGTAAAAAGTTATTGTCGTGTGAATTGGCTCAAAGCTTAAACATTCAAGTTCGAGTGTGTCAATATATTAAGGGACTCAATCAGACATCCGAGTAAAAAGTTATTGTCGTTTAAATTCGCTCAGAGGTTCAACATTCAATTTCGAGCGTCTCGATATATTACAGGACTCAATCAGACATCCGAGTAAAAAGTTATTGTCGTTTGAATTTGCTCACAGGTTCAACATTCAATTTCGAACGTCTCGATATATTACGGGACTCAATCAGACATCCGAGTAAAAAGTTATTGTTGTCTAAATTGGCTAAGAGCTTCAACATTCAATTTCGAGCGTCTCGTTATATTACAGGACTCAATCAGATATCCAAGTAAAAAGTTATTGTCGTTTGAATTGGCTCAAAGCATAAATATTCAATTTCGAGCGTCTCGATATATTACGGGACTCAATCTAACATCCGAGAAAAAAGTTATTGTCGTTTGAATTTGCTCAGAGGTTCAACATTCAATTTCAAGCGTCTCAATATATTAAGGGACTCAATCAGACATCCGAGTAAAAAGTGATTGTCGTTTGAATTGGCTCAGAGCTTCAACATTCAATTTCGAGCGACTCGATATATGACAGGACTCAATCAGATATCCGAGTAAAACGTTATTGTCGTTGGAATTAGCTCAGAGCTTGAACATTCAATTTCGAGCGTCTCATTATATTACGGGACTCAATCAGACATCCGAGTAAAAAGTTATCATCGTTTGAATTGGCTCAGAGCTTCAACATTCAATTTCGAACGTCTCGATATGTTTCGGGACTCAATCAGACATCCGAGTAAAAAGTTATTGTCGTTTGAATTGGCTCAGAGCTTCAACATTCATTTTCGAGCGACTCGATATATGACGGGACTCAATCAGATATCCGAGTAAAAAGTTATTGTCGTTTGAATTAGCTCAGAGCTTGAACATTCAATTTCGAGCTTCTCATTATATTACGAGACTCAATCAGACATCCGAGTAAAAAGTTATCATCGTTTGAATTGGCTCAGAGCTTCAACATTCAATTTCGAACGTCTCGATATGTTTCGGGACTCAATCAGACATCCGAGTAAAAAGTTATTGTCATTTGAATTGGCTCAGAGCTTCAACATTCAATTTCGAGCGTCTCGATATATGACGGGACTCAATCAGACATCCGAGTAAAAAGGTATTGTCGTTTGAATTGGCTCAGAGCTTCAACATTCAATTTCGAGCGTCTCGTTATATTACGGGACTCAATCAGACATCCGAGTAAAAAGTTATTGTCGTGTGAATTGGAAAAGATGTTCAACATTCAATTTCGAGCGTCTCGATATATTACGGGAGTCAATCAGACATCCGAGTAAAAAGTTATTGTCGTTTAAATTTGCTCAGAGGTTCAACATTCAATTTAGAGCGTCTTGATATATTACGGGACTCTATCAGACTTCCGAGTAAAAAGTTATTGTCGTTTATATTGGCTCTGAGCTTCAACATTCAATTTCGAGCGTCTCGATATATGACGGGACTCAATCAAACATCCGAGTAAAAAGTTATTATCGTTTGAATTGGCTCAGATGTTCAACATTCAATTTCGAGCGTCTCGCTATATTACAGGACTCAATCAGACATCCGAGTAAAAAGCTATTGTCGTTTGAACTAGTTCTGAGCTTCAACATTCAATTTCGAGCGTCTCGTTATATTACGGGACTCAATCAGACATCCGAGTAAAAAGTTATTGTCGTGTGAATTGGCTCAAAGCTTAAACATTCAACTTCGAGCGTCTCGATATATTACGGGACTCAATCAGACATCCGAGTAAAAAGCTATTGTCGTTTGAATTTGCTCAGACATTCAACATTCAATTTCGAGCGTCTCGCTATATTACAGGACTCAATCAGACATCCGAGTAAAAAGTTATTGTCGTTTGAATTTGCTCAGAGGTTCAACATTCAATTGAGAGCGTCTTGATATATTACGGGACTCTATCAGACTTCCGAGTAAAAAGTCATTGTGGTTTGAATTCACTCAGAGGTTCAACATTCAATTTCCAGCGTCTCAATATATTACAGGACTCAATCAGACATCCGAGTAAAAAGTTATTGTCGTTTGAATTGGCTAAGAGGTTCAACATTCAATTTCGAGCGTCTCGATATATTACGGGACTCAATCAGACATCCGAGTAAAAAGTTATTGTTGTCTGAATTGGCTCAGAGCTTCAACATTCAATTTCGAGCGTCTCATTATATTACGGGACTCAATCAGACATCCGAGTAAAAAGTTATTGTCGTTTGAATTGGCTAAGAGGTTCAACATTCAATTTCGAGCGTCTCGATATGTTACGGGACTCAATCAGACATCCGAGTAAAAAGTTATTGTCATTTGAATTGGCTCAGGGCTCCAACATTCAATTTCGAGCGTCTCGATATATGACGGGACTC
The DNA here is from genome assembly GCF_004193775.1 of Glycine soja. Taxonomy (NCBI): domain Eukaryota; kingdom Viridiplantae; phylum Streptophyta; class Magnoliopsida; order Fabales; family Fabaceae; genus Glycine; species Glycine soja. Next base: position 11,337 of record NW_021144116.1, read on the forward strand.
AATCAGACATCCGAGTAAAAAGGTATTGTCGTTTGAATTGGCTCAGAGCTTCAACATTCAATTTCGAGCGTCTCGTTATAGTACGGGACTCAATCAGATATCAAAGTAAAAAGTTATTGTCGTTTGTATTGGCTCAAAGCATAAATATTCAATTTGGTGCGTCTCGATATATTACGGGACTCAGTCAAACATTCGAGAAAAAAGTTATTGTCGTTTGAATTTGCTCAGAGGTTCAACATTGAATTTCGAGCGTCTCAATATATTACGGGACTCAATCAGACATCCAAGTAAAAAGTTATCATCGTTTGAATTGGCCCAGAGCTTCAACATTCAATTTCAAACGTCTCGATATATGACGGGACTCAATCAGACATCCGAGTACAAAGTTATTGTTGTCTGAATTGGCTCAGAGCTTCAACTTACAATTTCGAGCGTCTCGTTATATTACGGGACTCAATCAGATATCCGAGTAAAAAGTTATTGTCGTTTGAATTGGCTCAGAGCTTCAACATTCAATTTTGAGCGTCTCGATATATTACTAGACTCATTCAAACATCCGAGAAAAAAGTTATTGTCGTTTGAATTTTCTCAGAGGTTCAACATTCAATTTCGAGCGTCTCAATATATTACGGGACTCAATCAGGCATCCGAGTAAAAAGTTATCATCGTTTGAATTTTCTCAGAGCTTCAACATTCAATTTCGAGCGACTCGATATATGACGGGACTCAATCAGACATCCGAGTAAAAAGTTAATGTCGTTTGAATTGGCTCAGAGATTCAACATTCAATTTCGAGCGTATCGAGATATTACGTGACTCAATCAGACATCCAAGTAAAAAGTTATCATCGTTTGAATTGGCTCAGAGCTTCAACATTCAATTTCAAACGTCTCGATATATGACGGGACTCAATCAGACATCCGAGTAAAAAGTTATTGTCGTTTGAATTGGCTCAGATGTTCAACATTCAATTTCGAGCGTCTCGCTATATTACAGGACTCAATCAGACATCCGAGTAAAAAGTTATTGTCGTTTGAATTGGCTAAGAGGTTCAACATTCAATTTCGAGAGTCTCGATATATGACGGGACTCAATCAGACATCCGAGTAAAAAGGTATTGTCGTTTGAATTGGCTCAGAGCTTCAACATTCAATTTCGAGCGTCTCAATATATTACGGGACTCAATCAGACATCTGAGTAAAACGTTATTATCGTTTGAATTGGCTCAGAGCTTCAACATTCAATTTCGAGGGTCTCAATATATTACGGGACTCAATCAGACATCCGAGTAAAAAGTTATTGTCGTTTGAATTGGCTCAGATGTTCAACATTCAATTTCGAGCGTCTCGCTATATTACAGGACTCAATCAGACATCCGAGTAAAAAGTTATTGTCGTTTGAATTGGCTAAGAGGTTCAACATTCAATTTCGAGCGTCTTGATATATTACGGGACTCTATCAGACTTCCGAGTAAAAAGTCATTGTGGTTTGAATTCACTCAGAGGTTCAACATTCAATTTCCAGCGTCTCAATATATTACAGGACTCAATCAGACATCCGAGTAAAAAGTTATTGTCGTTTGAATTGGCTAAGAGGTTCAACATTCAATTTCGAGCGTCTCGATATATTACGGGACTCAATCAGACATCCGAGTAAAAAGTTATTGTTGTCTGAATTGGCTCAGAGCTTCAACATTCAATTTCGAGCGTCTCATTATATTACGGGACTCAATCAGACATCCGAGTAAAAAGTTATTGTCGTTCGAATTTGCTCAGAGGTTCAACATTCAATTTAGAGCGTCTTGATATATTACGGGACTCAATCAGGCATGCGAGTAAAAAGTTATTGTTGTCTGAATTGGCTCAGAGCTTCAACATTCAATTTCGAGCGTCTCGCTATATTACAGGACTCAATCAGACATCCGAGTAAAAAGTTATTGTCGTTTGAATTGGCTAAGAGGTTCAACATTCAATTTCGAGCGTCTCGATATGTTACGGGACTCAATCAGACATCCGAGTAAAAAGGTATTGTCATTTGAATTGGCTCAGGGCTCCAACATTCAATTTCGAGCGTCTCGATATATGACGGGACTCAATCAGACATCCGAGTAAAAAGGTATTGTCGTTTGAATTGGCTCAGAGCTTCAACATTCAATTTCGAGCGTCTCGTTATAGTACGGGACTCAATCAGATATCAAAGTAAAAAGTTATTGTCGTTTGTATTGGCTCAAAGCATAAATATTCAATTTGGTGCGTCTCGATATATTACGGGACTCAGTCAAACATTCGAGAAAAAAGTTATTGTCGTTTGAATTTGCTCAGAGGTTCAACATTGAATTTCGAGCGTCTCAATATATTACGGGACTCAATCAGACATCCAAGTAAAAAGTTATCATCGTTTGAATTGGCCCAGAGCTTCAACATTCAATTTCAAACGTCTCGATATATGACGGGACTCAATCAGACATCCGAGTAAAAAATTATTGTCGTTTGAATTGGCTCAGAGCTTCAACATTCAATTTCAAACGTCTCGATATATGACGGGACTCAATCAGACATCCGAGTAAAAAGTTATTGTCTTTTGAATTTGCTCAGAGGTTCAACATTCAATTTCGAGCGTGTCGATATATGACGGGACTCAATCAGACATCCGAGTAAAAAGGTATTGTCGTTTGAATTGGCTCAGATGTTCAACATTCAATTTCGAGCGACTCGATATATGACGGGACTCAATCAGACATCTGAGTAAAAAGGTATTGTCGTTTGAATTGGCTCAGAGCTTCAACATTCAATTTCGAGCGACTCGATATATGACGGGACTCAATCAGACATCCGTGTAAAAAGTTAATGTCGTTTGAATTGGATCAGAGATTCAACATTCAATTTCGAGCGTCTCAATATATTACGGGACTCAATCAGACATCTGAGTAAAACGTTATTATCGTTTGAATTGGCTCAGAGCTTCAACATTCAATTTCGAGGGTCTCAATATATTACGGGACTCAATCAGACATCCGAGTAAAAAGCTATTGTCGTTTGAATTTGCTCAGACATTCAACATTCAATTTCGAGCGTCTCGCTATATTACAGGACTCAATCAGACATCCGAGTAAAAAGTTATTGTCGTTTGAATTTGCTCAGAGGTTCAACATTCAATTGAGAGCGTCTTGATATATTACGGGACTCTATCAGACTTCCGAGTAAAAAGTCATTGTGGTTTGAATTCACTCAGAGGTTCAACATTCAATTTCCAGCGTCTCAATATATTACAGGACTCAATCAGACATCCGAGTAAAAAGTTATTGTCGTTTGAATTGGCTAAGAGGTTCAACATTCAATTTCGAGCGTCTCGATATATTACGGGACTCAATCAGACATCCGAGTAAAAAGTTATTGTTGTTGAATTGGCTCAGAGCTTCAACATTCAATTTCGAGCGTCTCATTATATTACGGGACTCAATCAGACATCCGAGTAAAAAGTTATTGTCGTTTGAATTGGCTAAGAGGTTCAACATTCAATTTCGAGCGTCTCGATATGTTACGGGACTCAATCAGACATCCGAGTAAAAAGTTATTGTCATTTGAATTGGCTCAGGGCTCCAACATTCAATTTCGAGCGTCTCGATATATGACGGGACTCAATCAGACATCCGAGTAAAAAGGTATTGTCGTTTGAATTGGCTCAGAGCTTCAACATTCAATTTCGAGCGTCTCGTTATAGTACGGGACTCAATCAGATATCAAGTAAAAAGTTATTGTCGTTTGTATTGGCTCAAAGCATAAATATTCAATTTGGTGCGTCTCGATATATTACGGGACTCAGTCAAACATCGAGAAAAAGTTATTGTCGTTTGAATTTGCTCAGAGGTTCAACATTCAATTTCGAGCGTCTCAATATATTACGGGACTCAATCAGACATCCAAGTAAAAAGTTATCATCGTTTGAATTGGCCAGAGCTTCAACATTCAATTTCAAACGTCTCGATATATGACGGGACTCAATCAGACATCCGAGTACAAAGTTATTGTTGTCTGAATTGGCTCAGAGCTTCAACTTACAATTTCGAGCGTCTCGTTATATTACGGGACTCAATCAGATATCCGAGTAAAAAGTTATTGTCGTTTGAATTGGCTCAGAGCTTCAACATTCAATTTTGAGCCTCTCGATATATTACTAGACTCATTCAACATCCGAGAAAAAGTTATTGTCGTTTGAATTTCTCAGAGCTTCAACAATCAATTTTGAGCGTCTCGTTATATTACGGGACTCAATCAGACATCCGAGTAAAAAGTTATCATCGTTTGAATGGCTCAGAGCTTCAACATTCAATTTCAAATGTTTCGATATATGACGGGACTCAATCAGACATCCGAGTAAAAGGTTATGTCGTTTGAATTGGCTCAGAGATTCAACATTCAATTTCGAGCGTATCGATATATTACGGACTCAATCAGACATCCGAGTAAAAAGTTATCATGTTTGAATTGGCTCAGAGCTTCAACATTCAATTTCAACGTCTCGATATATGACGGGACTCAATCAGACATCCGAGTAAAAAGTTATTGTCGTTTGAATTGGCTCAGAGATTCAACATTCAATTTCGAGCGTCTCGTTATATTACGGGACTCAATCAGACATCCGAGTAAAAAGTTATTGTCGTGTGAATTGGCTAAGAGGTTCAACATTCAATTTCGAGCGTCTCGATATGTTACGGGACTCAATCAGACATCCGAGTAAAAAGTTATTGTCATTTGAATTGGCTCAGAGCTTCAACATTCAATTTCGAGCGTCTCGATATATGACGGGACTCAATCAGACATCCGAGTAAAAAGGTATTGTCGTTTGAATTGGCTCAGAGCTTCAACATTCAATTTCGAGCGTCTCGTTATATACGGGACTCAATCAGACATCCAAGTAAAAAGTTATTGTCGTTTGTATTGGCTCAAAGCATAATATTCAATTTGGTGCGTCTCGATATATTACGGGACTCATCAACATTCGAGAAAAAGTTATTGTCGTTTGAATTTGCTCAGAGGTTCAACATTCAATTTCGAGCGTCTCAATATATTACGGGACTCAATCAGACATCCAAGTAAAAAGTTATCATCGTTTGAATTGGCTCAGAGCTTCAACATTCAATTTCAAACGTCTCGATATATGACGGGACTCAATCAGACATCCGAGTAAAAAGTTATTGTCGTTTGAATTGGCTCAGAGCTTCAACATTCAATTTCGAGCGTCTCGATATATGACGGGACTCAATCAGACATCCGAGTAAAAAGTTATTGTCGTTTGAATTGCTCAGAGGTTCAACATTCAATTTCGAGCGTCTCGATATATGACGGGACTCAATCAGACATCCGAGTAAAAAGTATTGTCGTTTGAATTGGCTCAGAGTTCAACATTCAATTTCGAGCGTCTCGATATATGACGGGACTCAATCAGACATCCGAGTAAAAAGTTATTGTCGTTTGAATTGGCTCAGAGCTTCAACATTCAATTTCGAGCGTCTCGATATATGACGGGACTCAATCAGACATCCGAGTAAAAAGTTATTGTCGTTTGAATTGGCTCAGAGCTTCAACATTCAATTTCGAGCGTCTCGATATATTACGGGACTCAATCAGACATCCGAGTAAAAAGTTATTGTCGTTTGAATTGGCTCAGAGCTTCAACATTCAATTTCGAGCGTCTCGATATATTACGGGACTCAATCAGACATCCGAGTAAAAAGTTATTGTCGTTTGAATTGGCTCAGAGGTTCAACATTCAATTTCGAGCGTCTCGATATATTACGGGACTCAATCAGACATCCGAGTAAAAAGTTATTGTCGTTTGAATTGGCTCAGAGTTCAACATTCAATTTCGAGCGTCTCGTTATATTACAGGACTCAATCAGACATCCGAGTAAAAAGAATATGTCGCCTGAATTGGCTCAGAGCTTCAATATTCAATTTCGAGCGTCTCGATATATGACGGGACTCAATCAGACATCCGAGTAAAAAGTTATTGTCGTTTGAATTGGCTCAGAGGTTCAACATTCAATTTCGAGCGTCTCGCTATATTACGGGACTCAATCAGACATCCGAGTAAAAAGTTATTGTCGTTTGAATTGGCTAAGAGGTTCAACATTCAATTTCGAGCGTCTCGATATGTTACGGGACTCAATCAGACATCCGAGTAAAAAGTTATTGTCGTTTGAATTGGCTCAGAGGTTCAACATTCAATTTCGAGAGTCTCGATATATTACGGGACCAAATCAGACTTCCAAGTAAAAAGTATTGTCGTTTGAATTCGCTCAGAGGTTCAACATTCAATTTCGAGCGTCTCGATATATGACGGGACTCAATCAGACATCCGAGTAAAAAGTTATTGTTGTTTGAATTGGCTCAGAGCTTCAACATTCAATTTCGAGCGTCTCGATATATTACGGGACTCAATCAGACATCCGAGTAAAAAGTTATTGTCATTTGAATTGGCTCAGAGCTTCAACATTCAATTTCAAATGTCTCGATATATGACGGGACTCAATCAGACATCCGAGTAAAAAGTTATTGTCGTTTGAATTGCTTAGAGGTTCAACATTCAATTTCGAGCGTCTCGATATATTACGGGACTCAATCAGACATCCAGTAAAAAGTATTGTCGTTTGAATTCTCAGAGGTTCAACATTCAATTTCGAGCGTCTCGATATATGACGGGACTCAATCAGACATCCGAGTAAAAAGTTATTGTCGTTTGAATTGGCTCAGAGCTTCAACATTCAATTTCGAGCGTCTCGTATATTACGGGACTCAATCAGACATCCGAGTAAAAAGTTATTGTCGTTTGAATTGGCTCAGAGCTTCAACATTCAATTTCGAGCGTCTCGATATATTACGGGACTCAATCAACATCCGAGAAAAAGTTATTGTCGTTTGAATTTCTCAGAGGTTCAACATTCAATTTCGAGCGTCTCATATATTACGGGACTCAATCAGACATCCGAGTAAAAAGTTATTGTCGTTTGAATTGGCTCAGAGCTTCAACATTCAATTTCGAGCGTCTCGATATATGACGGGACTCAATCAGACATCCGAGTAAAAAGTTATTGTCGTTTGAATTGGCTCAGAGATTCAACATTCAATTTCGAGCGTATCGACATATTACGGGACTCAATCAGACATCCAAGTAAAAAGTTATCATCGTTTGAATTGGCTCAGAGCTTCAACATTCAATTTCAAACGTCTCGATATATGACGGGACTCAATCAGACATCCGAGTAAAAAGTTATTGTCGTTTGAATTGGCTCAGATGTTCAACATTCAATTTCGAGCGTCTCGCTATATTACAGGACTCAATCAGACATCCGAGTAAAAAGTTATTGTCGTTTGAATTGGCTAAGAGGTTCAACATTCAATTTCGAGCGTCTCGATATGTTACGGGACTCAATCAGACATCCGAGTAAAAAGTTATGGTCGTTTGAATTGGCTCAGAGATTCAACATTCAATTTCGAGCGTTCGATATATTACGGGACTCAATCAGACATCCAGTAAAAAGTTATCATCGTTTGAATTGGCTCAGAGCTTCAACATTCAATTTCAAACGTCTCGATATATGACGGGACTCAATCAGACATCCGAGTAAAAAGTTATTGTCGTTTGAATTGGCTCAGAGTTCAACATTCAATTTCGAGCGTCTCGTATATTACGGACTCAATCAGACATCCGAGTAAAAAGTTATTGTCGTGTGAATTGGCTAAGAGGTTCAACATTCAATTTCGAGCGTCTCGATATGTTACGGGACTCAATCAGACATCCGAGTAAAAAGTTATTGTCGTTTGAATTGGCTAGAGGTTCAACATTCAATTTCGAGCGTCTCGATATGTTACGGGACTCAATCAGACATCCGAGTAAAAAGTTATGTCGTTTGAATTGGCTCAGAGATTCAACATTCAATTTCGAGCGTCTCGATATATTACGGGACTCAATCAGACATCCGAGTAAAAAGTTATTGTCGTTTGAATTGGCTCAGAGCTTCAACATTCAATTTCGAGCGTCTCGATATATTACGGGACTCAATCAGACATCCGAGTAAAAAGTTATTGTCGTTTGAATTGGCTCAGAGCTTCAACATTCAATTTCGAGCGTCTCGATATATGACGGGACTCAATCAGACATCCGAGTAAAAAGTTATTGTCGTTTGAATTGCTTAGAGGTTCAACATTCAATTTCGAGGTCTCGATATATTACGGGACTCATCAGACATCCGAGTAAAAAGTTATTGTCGTTTGAATTGCTCAGAGGTTCAACATTCAATTTCGAGCGTCTCGATATATGACGGGACTCAATCAGACATCCGAGTAAAAAGTTATTGTCGTTTGAATTGGCTCAGAGCTTCAACATTCAATTTCGAGCGTCTCGATATATTACGGGACTCAATCAGACATCCGAGTAAAAAGTTATTGTCGTTTGAATTGGCTCAGAGCTTCAACATTCAATTTCGAGCGTCTCGATATATTACGGGACTCAATCAACATCCGAGAAAAAATTATTGTCGTTTGAATTGCTCAGAGGTTCAACATTCAATTTCGAGCGTCTCATATATTACGGGACTCAATCAGACATCCGAGTAAAAAGTTATTCGTTTGAATTTCTAGAGCTTCAACATTCAATTTCGAGCGTCTCGATATATTACGGGACTCAATCAGACATCCGAGTAAAAAGTTATTGTCGTTTGAATTGGCTCAGAGATTCAACATTCAATTTCGAGCGTATCGATATATTACGGGACTCAATCAGACATCCAAGTAAAAAGTTATCATCGTTTGAATTGGCTCAGAGCTTCAACATTCAATTTCAAACGTCTCGATATATGACGGGACTCAATCAGACATCCGAGTAAAAAGTTATTGTCGTTTGAATTGGCTCAGATGTTCAACATTCAATTTCGAGCGTCTCGCTATATTACGGACTCAATCAGACATCCGAGTAAAAAGTTATTGTCGTTTGAATTGGCTAAGAGGTTCAACATTCAATTTCGAGCGTCTCGATATGTTACGGGACTCAATCAGACATCCGAGTAAAAAGTTATTGTCATTTGAATTGGCTCAGAGATTCAACATTCAATTTCGAGCGTCTCGATATATTACGGGACTCAATCAGACATCCGAGTAAAAAGTTATTGTCGTTTGAATTGGCTCAGAGCTTCAACATTCAATTTCGAGCGTCTCGATATATGACGGGACTCAATCAGACATCCGAGTAAAAAGTTATTGTCGTTTGAATTGGCTCAGATGTTCAATATTCAATTTCGAGCGTCTCGCTATATTACAGGACTCAATCAGACATCCGAGTAAAAAGTTATTGTCGTTTGAATTGGCTAAGAGGTTCAACATTCAATTTCGAGCGTCTCGATATGTTACGGGACTCAATCAGACATCCGAGTAAAAAGTTATTGTCATTTGAATTGGCTAAGAGGTTCAACATTCAATTTCGAGCGTCTCGATATCTGACGGGACTCAATCAGACATCCGAGTAAAAAGTTATTGTCGTTTGAATTGGCTCAGAGATTCAACATTCAATTTCGAGCGTCTCGATATATTACGGGACTCAATCAGACATCCGAGTCAAAAGTTATTGTCATTTGAATTGGCTAAGAGGTTCAACATTCAATTTCGAGCGTCTCGTTATATTACGGGACTCAATCAACATCCGAGAAAAAAGTTATTGTCGTTGAATTGCTCAGAGGTTCAACATTCAATTTCGAGCGTCTCGATATATTACGGGACTCATCAGACTCCAGTAAAAAGTATTGTGTTTGAATTGGCTAAGAGGTTCAACATTCAATTTCGAGCGTCTCGATATATGACGGGACTCAATCAGACATCCGAGTATTGAATTGGATCAGAGCTTCAACATTCAATTTCGAGCGTCTCGTTATATTACGGGACTCAATCAGACATCCGAGTAAAAAGTTATTGTCGTTTGAATTGGCTCAGAGCTTCAACATTCAATTTCGAGCGTCTCGATATATTACGGGACTCATCAACATCCGAGAAAAAAGTTATTGTCGTTTGAATTTCTCAGAGGTTCAACATTCAATTTCGAGCGTCTCAATATATTACGGGACTCAATCAGACATCCGAGTAAAAAGTTATTGTCATTTGAATTGGCTCAGAGCTTCAACATTCAATTTCAAATGTCTCGATATATGACGGGACTCAATCAGACATCCGAGTAAAAAGTTATTGTCGTTTGAATTGGCTCAGAGATTCAACATTCAATTTCGAGCGTCTCGATATATTACGGGACTCAATCAGACATCCGAGTAAAAAGTTATTGTCGTTTGAATTGGCTCAGAGCTTCAACATTCAATTTCGAACGTCTCGATATATGACGGGACTCAATCAGACATCCGAGTAAAAAGTTATTGTCGTTTGAATTGGCTCAGATGTTCAACATTCAATTTCGAGCGTCTCGCTATATTACAGGACTCAATCAGACATCCGAGTAAAAAGTTATTGTCGTTTGAATTGGCTAAGAGGTTCAACATTCAATTTCGAGCGTCTCGATATGTTACGGGACTCAATCAGACATCCGAGTAAAAAGTTATTGTCATTTGAATTGGCTCAGAGCTTCAACATTCAATTTCGAGCGTCTCGATATATGACGGGACTCAATCAGACATCCGAGTAAAAAGGTATTGTCGTTTGAATTGGCTCAGAGCTTCAACATTCAATTTCGAGCGTCTCGATATATTACGGGACTCAATCAGACATCCGAGTAAAAAGTTATTGTCGTTTGAATTGGCTCAGAGCTTCAACATTCAATTTCGAGCGTCTCGATATATTACGGGACTCAATCAACATCCGAGTAAAAAGTTATTGTCGTTTGAATTGGCTCAGAGATTCAACATTCAATTTCGAGCGTCTCGATATATTACGTGACTCAATCAGACATCCGAGTAAAAAGTATTGTCGTTTGAATTGGCTCAGAGCTTCAACATTCAATTTCGAGCGTCTCGATATATGACGGGACTCAATCAGACATCCGAGTAAAAAGTTATCATCGTTTGAATTGGCTCAGAGCTTCAACATTCAATTTCAAATGTCTCGATATATGACGGGACTCAATCAGACATCCGAGTAAAAAGTTATTGTCGTTTGAATTGGCTCAGATGTTCAACATTCAATTTCGAGCGTCTCGCTATATTACAGGACTCAATCAGACATCCGAGTAAAAAGTTATTGTCGTTTGAATTGGCTAAGAGGTTCAACATTCAATTTCGAGCGTCTCGATATGTTACGGGACTCAATCAGACATCCGAGTAAAAAGTAAATGTCGTTTGAATTGGCTCAGAGATTCAACATTCAATTTCGAGCGTATCGAGATATTACGGGACTCAATCAGACATCCAAGTAAAAAGTTATCATCGTTTGAATTGGCTCAGAGCTTCAACATTCAATTTCAAACGTCTCGATATATGACGGGACTCAATCAGACATCCGAGTAAAAAGTTATTGTCGTTTGAATTGGCTCAGATGTTCAACATTCAATTTCGAGCGTCTCGCTATATTACAGGACTCAATCAGACATCCGAGTAAAAAGTTATTGTCGTTTGAATTGGCTAAGAGGTTCAACATTCAATTTCGAGCGTCTAGATATGTTACGGGACTCAATCAGACATCCGAGTAAAAATTTATTGTCATTTGAATTGGCTAAGAGGTTCAACATTCAATTTCGAGCGTCTCGATATGTTACGGGACTCAATCAGACATCCGAGTAAAAAGTTAATGTCGTTTGAATTGGCTCAGAGATTCAACAATCAATTTCGAGCGTATCGAGATATTACGGGACTCAATCAGACATCCGAGTAAAAAGTTATCATCGTTTGAATTTTCTCAGAGCTTCAACATTCAATTTCGAGCGACTCGATATATGACGGGACTCAATCAGACATCTGAGTAAAAAGTTATTGTCGTTTGAATTGGCTCAGATGTTCAACATTCAATTTCGAGCGTCTCGATATGTTACGGGACTCAGTCAGACATCCGTGAAAAAAGTTATTGTCGTTTGAATTAGCTAAGAGGTTCAACATTCAATTTCGAGCGTCTCCATATATTACGGGACTCAATCAGACATCCGAGAAAAAAGTTATTGTCGTTTGAATTGGCTAAGAGGTTCAACATTCAATTTCGAGCGTCTCGATATGTTACGGGACTCAATCAGACATCCGAGTAAAAATTTATTGTCATTTGAATTGGCTAAGAGGTTCAACATTCAATTTCGAGCGTCTCGATATGTTACGGGACTCAATCAGACATCCGAGTAAAAAGTTAATGTCGTTTGAATTGGCTCAGAGATTCAACAATCAATTTCGAGCGTATCGAGATATTACGGGACTCAATCAGACATCCGAGTAAAACGTTATTATCGTTTGAATTGGCTCAGAGCTTCAACATTCAATTTCGAGGGTCTCGATATATTACGGGACTCAATCAGACATCCAAGTAAAAAGTTATCATCGTTTGAATTGGCTCAGAGCTTCAACATTCAATTTCAAACGTCTCGATATATGACGGGACTTAATCAGATATCCGAGAAAAACGTTATTGTCGTTTGAATTTGCTTAGAGGTTCAACATTCAATTTCGAGTGTCTTGATATATTACGGGACTCTATCAGACTTCCAAGTAAAAAGTCATTGTGGTTTGAATTCGATCAGAGGTTCAACATTCAATTTCGAGCGTCTCGATATATGACGGGACTCAATCAGACATCTGAGTAAAAAGTTATTGTTGTCTGAATTGGCTCAGAGCTTCAACATTCAATTTCGAGCGTCTCGTTATATTACGGGACTCAATCAGATATCCGAGTAAAAAGTTATTGTCGTTTGAATTGGCTCAGAGCTTCAACATTAAATTTTGAGCGTCTCGATATATTACGGGACTCATTCAAATATCCGAGAAAAAAGTTATTTTCGTTTGAATTTTCTCAGAGGTTCAACATTCAATTTCGAGCGTCTCAATATATTACGGGACTCAATCAGACATCCGAGTAAAAAGTTATCATCGTTTGAATTTTCTCAGAGCTTCAACATTCAATTTCGAGCGACTCGATATATGACGGGACTCAATCAGACATCGAGTAAAAAGTTAATGTCGTTTGAATTGGCTCAGAGATTCAACATTCAATTTCGAGCGTATCGAGATATTACGGGACTCAATCAGACATCCAAGTAAAAAGTTATCATCGTTTGAATTGGCTCAGAGCTTCAACATTCAATTTCAAACGTCTCGATATATGACGGGACTCAATCAGACATCCGAGTAAAAAGTTATTGTCGTTTGAATTGGCTCAGATGTTCAATATTCAATTTCGAGCGTCTCGCTATATTACAGGACTCAATCAGACATCCGAGTAAAAAGTTATTGTCGTTTGAATTGGCTAAGAGGTTCAACATTCAATTTCGAGCGTCTCGATATGTTACGGGACTCAATCAGACATCCGAGTAAAAAGTAAATGTCGTTTGAATTGGCTCAGAGATTCAACATTCAATTTCGAGCGTATCGAGATATTACGGGACTCAATCAGACATCCAAGTAAAAAGTTATCATCGTTTGAATTGGCTCAGAGCTTCAACATTCAATTTCAAACGTCTCTATATATGACGGGACTCAATCAGACATCCGAGTAAAAAGTTATTGTCGTTTGAGTTGGCTCAGATGTTCAACATTCAATTTCGAGCGTCTTGATATATTACGGGACTCTATCAGACTTCCGAGTAAAAAGTCATTGTTGTTTGAATTCGCTCAGAGGTTCAACATTCAATTTCGAGCGTCTCGATATGTTACGGGACTCAATCAGACATCCGAGTAAAAATTTATTGTCATTTGAATTGGCTAAGAGGTTCAACATTCAATTTCGAGCGTCTCGATATGTTACGGGACTCATTCAAATATCCGAGAAAAAAAGTTATTGTCGTTAGAATTTTCTCAGAGGTTCAACATTCAATTTCGAGCGTCTTGATATATTACGGGACTCTATCAGACTTCCAAGTAAAAAGTCATTGTGGTTTGAATTCGATCAGAGGTTCAACATTCAATTTCGAGCGTCTCGATATATGACGGGACTCAATCAGACATCTGAGTAAAAAGTTATTGTTGTTTGAATTGGCTCAGAGCTTCAACATTCAATTTCGAGCGTCTCGTTATATTACGGGACTCAATCAGATATCCGAGTAAAAAGTTATTGTCGTTGGAATTGGCTCAGAGATTCAACATTCAATTTCGAGCGTATCGAGATATTACGGGACTCAATCAGACATCCGAGTAAAAAGTTATCATCGTTTGAATTTGCTCAGAGGTTCAACATTCAATTTCGAGCATCTCGATATGTTTCGGGACTCAATCAGACATCCGAGTAAAACGTTATCGTCATTTGAATTGGCTCAGAGCTTCAACATTCAATTTCGAGCGTCTCGATATATGACGGGACTCAATCAGACATCCGAGTAAAAAGGTATTGTCGTTTGAATTGGCTCAGAGCTTCAACATTCAATTTCAAGCGTCTCGATATATTACGGGACTCAATCAGAATCCTGAGTAAAAAGTTATTGTCGTTTGAATTGGCTCAGAGATTCAACATTCAATTTCGAGGGTATCGATATATTACGGGACTCAATCAAACATCCGAGTAAAAAGTTATTGTCATGTGAATTGGATCAGAGCTTCAACATTCAATTTCGAGCGTCTCGATATATTACGGGACTCAATCAGACATCCGAGTAAAAAGTTATGTCGTTTGAATTGGCTCAGAGCTTCAACATTCAATTTCGAGCGTCTCGATATATGACGGGACTCAATCAGACATCCGAGTAAAAAGGTATTGTCGTTTGAATTGGCTCAGAGCTTCAACATTCAATTTCGAGCGTCTCGATATATTACGGGACTCAATCAGACTCGAGTAAAAAGTATTGTCGTTTGAATTGGCTCGAGATTCAACATTCAATTTCGAGGGTATCGATATATTACGGGACTCAATCAGACATCCGAGTAAAAAGTTATTGTCGTGTGAATTGGCTCAAAGCTTAAACATTCAACTTCGAGCGTCTCGATATATTATGGGACTCAATCAGACATCCGAGTAAAAAGTTATTGTCATTTGAATTTGCTCAGAGGTTCAACATTCAATTTCGAGCGTCTCAATATTTTACGGGACTCAATAAGACATCCGAATAAAAAGTTATTGTTGTCTGAATTGGCTCAGAGCTTCAACATTCAATTTCGAGCGTCTCGTTATATTACGGGACTCAATCAGATATCCGAGTAAAAAGTTATTGTCGTGTGAATTGGCAAAGAGGTTCAACATTCAATTTCGAGCGTCTCGATATATTACGGGACTCAATCAAACATCCGAGAAAAAAGTTATTGTCGTTTGAAATTGCTCAGAGGTTCAACATTCAATTTCGAGCGTCTTGATATATTACGGGACTCTATCAGACTTTCGAGTAAAAAGTCATTGTTGTTTGAATTCGCTCAGAGGTTCAACATTCAATTTCGAGCGTCTCGATATATGACGGGACTCAATAAGACATCCGAGTAAAAAGTTATTGTTGTCTGAATGGGCTCAGAGCTTCAACATTCAATTTCGAGCGTCTCGTTATATTACGGGACTCAATCAGATATCCGAGTAAAAAGTTATTGTCGTGTGAATTGGCAAAGAGGTTCAACATTCAATTTCGAGCGTCTCGATATATTACGGGACTCAATCAAACATCCGAGAAAAAAGTTATTGTCGTTTGAAATTTCTCAGAGGTTCAACATTCAATTTCGAGCGTCTTGATATATTACGGGACTCTATCAGACTTCCGAGTAAAAAGTCATTGTTGTTGGAATTCGCTCAGAGGTTCAACATTCAATTTCGAGCGTCTCGATATATGACGGGACTCAATAGACATCCGAGTAAAAAGTTATTGTTGTCTGAATGGGCTCAGAGCTTCAACATTCAATTTCGAGGGTCTCGATATATTACGGGACTCAATCAGACATCCGAGTAAAAAGCTATTGTCGTTTGAATTTGCTCAGACATTCAACATTCAATTTCGAGCGTCTCGCTATATTACAGGACTCAATCAGACATCCGAGTAAAAAGTTATTGTCGTTTGAATTGGCTAAGAGGTTCAACATTCAATTTCGAGCGTCTCGATATGTTACGGGACTCAATCAGACATCCGAGTAAAAAGTTATTATCATTTGAATTGGCTCAGAGCTCCAACATTCAATTTCGAGCGTCTCGATATATGACGGGACTCAATCAGACATCCGAGTAAAAAGGTATCATCGTTTGAATTGGCTCAGAGCTTCAACATTCAATTTCGAGCGTCTCGTTATATGACGAGACTCAATCAGACATCCGAGTAAAAAGTTAATGTCGTTTGAATTGGCTCAGAGATTCAATATTCAATTTCGAGCGTATCGAGATATTACGGGACTCAATCAGACATCCGAGTAAAAAGTTATTGTCTTTTGAATTTGCTCAGAGGTTCAACATTCAATTTCGAGCGTCTCGATATATTACGGGACTCAATAAGACATCCGAGTAAAAAGTTATTGTCGTCGGAATTGGCTCAGAGCTTCAACATTCAATTTCGAGCGTCTCGTTATATTACGGAACTCAATCAGATATCCGAGTAAAAAGTTATTGTCGTGTGAATTGGCAAAGAGGTTCAACATTCAATTTCGAGCGTCTCGATATATTACGGGACTCAATCAAACATCCGAGAAAAAAGTTATTGTCGTTTGAATTTGCTCAGAGGTCCAACATTCAATTTCTAGCGTCTCGATATATGACGGGACTCTATCAAACTTCCGAGTAAAAAGTCATTGTGGTTTGAATTGGCTAAGAGGTTCAACATTCAATTTCGAGCGTCTCGATATATGACGGGACTCAATAAGACATCCGAGTAAAAAGTTATTGTCATTTGAATTGGCTCAGAGCTCCAACCTTCAATTTCGAGCGTCTCGATATATGACGGGACTCAATCAGACATCCGAGTAAAAAGGTATTGTCGTTTGAATTGGCTCAGAGCTTCAACATTCAATTTCAAGCGTCTCGATATATTACGGGACTCAATCAGAATCCTGAGTAAAAAGTTATTGTCGTTTGAATTGGCTCAGAGATTCAACATTCAATTTCGAGGGTATCGATATATTACGGGACTCAATCAAACATCCGAGTAAAAAGTTATTGTCATGTGAATTGGATCAAAGCTTAAACATTCAACTTCGAGCGTCTCGATATATTACGGGACTCAATCAGACATCCGAGTAAAAAGTTATGCTCGTTTGAATTGGCTCAGAGCTTCAACATTCAATTTCGAGCGTCTCGATATATGACGGGACTCAATCAGACATCCGAGTAAAAAGGTATTGTCGTTTGAATTGGCTCAGAGCTTCAACATTCAATTTCAAGCGTCTCGATATATTAACGGACTCAATCAGACCTCTGAGTAAAAAGTAATTGTCGTTTGAATTGGCTCCGAGATTCAACATTCAATTTCGAGGGTATCGATATATTACGGGACTCAATCAGACATCCGAGTAAAAAGTTATTGTCGTGTGAATTGGCTCAAAGCTTAAACATTCAACTTCGAGCGTCTCGATATATTATGGGACTCAATCAGACATCCGAGTAAAAAGTTATTGTCATTTGAATTTGCTCAGAGGTTCAACATTCAATTTCGAGCGTCTCAATATTTTACGGGACTCAATAAGACATCCGAATAAAAAGTTATTGTTGTCTGAATTGGCTCAGAGCTTCAACATTCAATTTCGAGCGTCTCGTTATATTACGGGACTCAATCAGATATCCGAGTAAAAAGTTATTGTCGTGTGAATTGGCAAAGAGGTTCAACATTCAATTTCGAGCGTCTCGATATATTACGGGACTCAATCAAACATCCGAGAAAAAAGTTATTGTCGTTTGAAATTGCTCAGAGGTTCAACATTCAATTTCGAGCGTCTTGATATATTACGGGACTCTATCAGACTTTCGAGTAAAAAGTCATTGTTGTTTGAATTCGCTCAGAGGTTCAACATTCAATTTCGAGCGTCTCGATATATGACGGGACTCAATAGACATCCGAGTAAAAAGTTATTGTTGTCTGAATGGGCTCAGAGCTTCAACATTCAATTTCGAGCGTCTCGTTATATTACGGGACTCAATCAGATATCCGAGTAAAAAGTTATTGTCGTGTGAATTGGCAAAGAGGTTCAACATTCAATTTCGAGCGTCTCGATATATTACGGGACTCAATCAAACATCCGAGAAAAAAGTTATTGTCGTTTGAAATTTCTCAGAGGTTCAACATTCAATTTCGAGCGTCTTGATATATTACGGGACTCTATCAGACTTCCGAGTAAAAAGTCATTGTTGTTGGAATTCGCTCAGAGGTTCAACATTCAATTTCGAGCGTCTCGATATATGACGGGACTCAATAAGACATCCGAGTAAAAAGTTATTGTTGTCTGAATGGGCTCAGAGCTTCAACATTCAATTTCGAGGGTCTCGATATATTACGGGACTCAATCAGACATCCGAGTAAAAAGCTATTGTCGTTTGAATTTGCTCAGACATTCAACATTCAATTTCGAGCGTCTCGCTATATTACAGGACTCAATCAGACATCCGAGTAAAAAGTTATTGTCGTTTGAATTGGCTAAGAGGTTCAACATTCAATTTCGAGCGTCTCGATATGTTACGGGACTCAATCAGACATCCGAGTAAAAAGTTATTATCATTTGAATTGGCTCAGAGCTCCAACATTCAATTTCGAGCGTCTCGATATATGACGGGACTCAATCAGACATCCGAGTAAAAAGGTATCATCGTTTGAATTGGCTCAGAGCTTCAACATTCAATTTCGAGCGTCTCGTTATATGACGAGACTCAATCAGACATCCGAGTAAAAAGTTAATGTCGTTTGAATTGGCTCAGAGATTCAATATTCAATTTCGAGCGTATCGAGATATTACGGGACTCAATCAGACATCCGAGTAAAAAGTTATTGTCTTTTGAATTTGCTCAGAGGTTCAACATTCAATTTCGAGCGTCTCGATATATTACGGGACTCAATCAGACATCCGAGTAAAAAGTTATTGTCGTCGGAATTGGCTCAGAGCTTCAACATTCAATTTCGAGCGTCTCGTTATATTACGGAACTCAATCAGATATCCGAGTAAAAAGTTATTGTCGTGTGAATTGGCAAGAGGTTCAACATTCAATTTCGAGCGTCTCGATATATTACGGGACTCAATCAAACATCCGAGAAAAAAGTTATTGTCGTTTGAATTTGCTCAGAGGTCCAACATTCAATTTCTAGCGTCTCGATATATGACGGGACTCTATCAAACTTCCGAGTAAAAAGTCATTGTGGTTTGAATTGGCTAAGAGGTTCAACATTCAATTTCGAGCGTCTCGATATATGACGGGACTCAATAAGACATCCGAGTAAAAAGTTATTGTCATTTGAATTGGCTCAGAGCTCCAACCTTCAATTTCGAGCGTCTCGATATATGACGGGACTCAATCAGACATCCGAGTAAAAAGTTATCATCGTTTGAATTGGCTCAGAGCTTCAACATTCAATTTCGAGCGTCTCGATATATGACGGGAGTCAATCAGACATCCGAGTAAAAAGTTATGGTCGTTTGAATTGGCTCAGAGATTCAACATTCAATTTCGAGCGTCTCGCTATATTACGGGACTCAATCAGACATCCGAGTAAAAAGTTATTGTCGTTTGAACTAGTTCAGAGATTCAACATTCTATTTCGAGCGTCTCGTTATATTACGGGACTCAATCAGACATCCGAGTAAAAAGTTATTGTCGTGTGAATTGGAAAAGAGGTTCAACATTCAATTTCGAGCGTTTCGATATGTTACGGGACTCAATCAGACATCCGAGTAAAAAGTTATTGTCATTTGAATTGGCTAAGAGCTTCAACATTCAATTTCGAGCGTCTCGATATATGACGGGACTCAATCAGATATCCGAGTAAAAAGTTATTGTGGTTTGAATTGGCTCAGAGGTTCAACATTCAATTTCGAGCGTCTCAATATATTACGGGACTCAATCAGACATCCGAATAAAAAGTTATCATCGTTTGAATTGGCTCAGAGCTTCAACACTCAATTTTGAGCGACTCGATATATGACGGGACTCAATCAGATATCCGAGTAAAAAGTTATTGTCGTTTGAATTGGCTCAGAGCTTCAACATTCAATTTTGAGCGTCTCGATATATTACGGGACTCATTCAAACATCCGAGAAAAAATTTATTGTCGTTTAAATTTTCTCAGAGGTTCAACATTCAATTTCGAGCGTCTCAATATATTACGGGACTCAATCAGACATCCGAGTAAAAAGTTATCATCGTTTGAATTTTCTCAGAGCTTCAACATTCAATTTCGAGCGACTCGATATATGACGGGACTCAATCAGACATCCGAGTAAAAAGTTAATGTCGTTTGAATTGGCTCAGAGATTCAACATTCAATTTCGAGCGTATTGAGATATTACGGGACTCAATCAGACATCCAAGTAAAAAGCTATCATCTTTTGAATTGGCTCAGAGCTTCAACATTCAATTTCAAACGTCTGGATATATGATGGGACTCAATCAGACATCCGAGTAAAAAGTTATTGTCGTTTGAATTGGCTCAGATGTTCAACATTCAATTTCGAGCGTCTCACTATATTACGGGACTCAATAAGACATCCGAGTAAAAAGTTGTGGTCGTTTGAATTGGCTCAGAGATTCAACATTCAATTTCGAGCGTATCGATAAATTACGGGACTCAATCAGACAT
>NW_021144117.1:0-15474 GCF_004193775.1 Glycine soja
AGACTCATTGGTGGAGGATGCATGAACGACAATCATTCATGGGGCTCCGAATAAAAGTGGAGAATGGAGAATTGCACTAGGCAATCACTTCGCATGGCTCCAGACTCATTGGTGGAGGATGCATGAACGACAATCAATCAATTCCGATAAAATGGAGAATGGAGATGCATACTCCGGCCAGACCATTGGTAAATGCAAAACAAATTCAGGGGCTCCGAATAAAAGTGGAGAATGGAGAATTGCACTAGGCAATCACTTCGCGTGGCTCCAGACTCATTGGTGGAGGATGCATGAACGACAATCAATTCATGGGGCTCCGAATAAAAGTGGAGAATGGAGAATTGCACTAGGCAATCACTTCGGTGGCTCCAGACTCATTGGTGGAGGATGCATGAACGACAATCAATTCATGGGGCTCCGAATAAAAGTGGAGAATGGAGAATTGCACTAGGCAATCACTTCGCGTGGCTCCAGACTCATTGGTGGAGGATGCATGAACGACAATCAATTCATGGGACTCCGAATAAAAGTGGAGAATGGAGAATTGCACTAGGCAATCATTCGCCTGGCTCCAGACTCATTGGTGGAGGATGCATGAACGACAATCAATTCATGGGGCTCCAGATAAAAGTGGAGAATGGAGAATTGCACTAGGCAATCACTTCGCATGGCTCCAGACTCATTGTGGAGGATGCATGAACGACAATCAATTCATGGGGCTCCGAATAAAAGTGGAGAATGGAGAATTGCACTAGGCAATCACTTCGAGTGGCGTAAGACTCATTCGTGGAAGATGCATGAACGACAATCAATTCATGGGCTTCCAAATAAAAGTGGAGAATGGAGAATTGCACTAGGCAATCAACTTCGCGTGGCTTCCAGACTCATTGGTGGGAGGGATGCATGAACGACAATCAATTCAATGGGGCTCCGAATAAAAGTGGGAGAATGGAGAATTGCACTAGGCAATCACTTCGCGTGGCTCCAGACCTCATTGTGGAGGATGCATGAACGACAATCAATTCATGGGGCTCCGAATAAAAGTGGAGAATGGAGAATTGCACTAGGCAATCACTACGCGTGGCTCAGACTCATTGGTGGAGGATGCAATGATGAACGACAATCAATTCATGGGGCTCCGAATAAAAGTGGAGAATGGAGAATTGCACTAGGCAATCACTTTGCGTGGCTCCAGACTCATTGTGGGGAGGATGCATGAACGACAATCAATTCATGGGGCTCCGAATAAAAGTGGAGAATGGAGAATTGCACTAGGCAATCACTTCGCGTGGCTCCAGACTCATTGGTGGAGGATGCATGAACGACAATCAATACATGGGGCTCCGAATAAAATGGAGAATGGAGAATTGCACTAGGCAATCACTTCGCGTGGCTCCAGACTCATTGGTGGAGGATGCATGAACGACAATCAATTCATGGGGCTCCGAATAAAAGTGGAGAATGGAGAATTGCACTAGGCAATCACTTCGGTGGCTCCAGACTCATTGGTGGGATGCATGAACGACAATCAATTCATGGGGCTCCGAATAAAAGTGGAGAATGGAGAATTGCACTTAGGCAATCACTTCGCGTGGCTCCAGACTCATTGGTGGAGGATGCATTGAACGACAATCAATTCATGGGGCTCCGAATAAAAGTGGGGAATGGAGAATTGCACTAGGCAATCACTTTGCGTGGCTCCAGACTCATTGGTGGAGGATGCATGAATACGACAATCCAATTCATGGGGCTCCGAATAAAAGTGGAGAATGGAGAATTGCACTAGGCAATCACTTCGCGTGGCTCCAGACTCATTGGTGGAGGATGCATGAACGACAATCAATTCATGGGGCTCCGAATAAAAGTGGAGAATGGAGAATTGCACTAGGCAATCACTTCGCGTGGCTCCAGACTTCATTGGTGGAGGATGCATGAACGACAATCAATTCATGGGCTCCGAATAAAAGTGGAGAATGGAGAATTGCACTAGGCAATCACTTCGCGTGGCTCCAGACTCATTGGTGGAGGATGCATGAACGACAATCAATTCATGGGGGCTCCGAATAAAAGTGGAGAATGGAGAATTGCACTAGGCAATCACTTCGCGTGGCTCCAGACTCATTGGTGGAGATGCATGAACGACAATCAATTCATGGGGCTCCGAATAAAAGTGGAGAATGGAGAATTGCACTAGGCAATCACTTCGCGTGGCTCCAGACTCATTGGTGGAGGATGCATGAACGACAATCAATTCATGGGGCTCCAAATAAAAGTGGAGACTGGAGAATTGCACTAGGCAATCACTTCGCGTGGCTCCAGACTCATTGGTGGAGGATGCATGAACGACAATCAATTCATGGGGCTCCGAATAAAAGTGGAGAATGGAGAATTGCACTAGGCAATCACTTCGCGTGGCTCCAGACTCATTGGTGGAGGATGCATGAACGACAATCAATTCATGGGGCTCCGAATAAAAGTTGAGAATGGAGATTGCACTAGGCAATCACTTCGCGTGGCTCCAGACTCATTGGTGGAGGATGCATGAACGACAATCAATTCATGGGGCTCCGAATAAAAGTGGAGAATGGAGAATTGCACTAGGCAATCACTTCGCGTGGCTCCAGACTCATTGGTGGAGGATGCATGAACGACAATCAATTCATGGGGCTCCGAATAAAAGTGGAGAATGAGAATTGCACTAGGCAATCACTTCGCGTGGCTCAGACTCATTGGTGGAGGATGCATGAACGACAATCAATTCATGGGGCTCCGAATAAAAGTGGAGAATGGAGAATTGCACTAGGCAATCACTTTGCGTGGCTCCAGACTCATTGGTGGAGGATGCATGAACGACAATCAATTCATGGGGCTCCGAATAAAAGTGGAGAATGGAATTGCACTAGGCAATCACTTCGCGTGGCTCCAGACTCATTGGTGGACGATGCATGAACAACAATCAATTCATGGGGCTCCGAATAAAAGTGGAGAATGGAGAATTGCACTAGGCAATCACTTCGCGTGGCTCCAGACTCATTGGTGGAGGATGCCATGAACGACAATCAATTCATGGGGCTCCGAATAAAAGTGGAGAATGGAGAATTGCACTAGGCAATCACTTCGCGTGGCTCCAGACTCATGGTGGAGGATGCATGAACGACAATCAATTCATGGGGCTCCGAATAAAAGTGGTGAATGGACATTGCACTAGGCAATCACTTCGCGTGGCTCCAGACTCATTGGTGGAGGATGCATGAACGACAATCAATTCATGGAGCTCCGGATAAAACTAGAGATTGGAGAATTGTACTAGGCAATCACTACGCGTGGCTCCAGACTCATTGGTGGACAATGCATGAACGACAATCAATTCACGGGGCTCCGAATAAAAGTGGAGAATGGAGAATTGCACTAGGCAATCACTTCGCGTGGCTCCAGACTCATTGGTGGAGGATGCATGAACGACAATCAATTCATGGGGCTCCGAATAAAAGTGGAGAATGGAGAATTGCACTAGGCAATCACTTCGCGTGGCTCCAGACTCATTGGTGGAGGATGCATGAACGACAATCAATTCATGGGGCTCCGAATAAAAGTGGAGAATGGAGAATTGCACTAGGCAATCACTTCGCGTGGCTCCAGACTCATTGGTGGAGGATGCATGAACGACAATCAATTCATGGGGCTCCGAATAAAAGTGGAGAATGGAGAATTGCACTAGGCAATCACTTCGCGTGGCTCCAGACTCATTGGTGGAGGATGCATGAACGACAATCAATTCATGGGGCTCCGAATAAAAGTGGAGAATGGAGAATTGCACTAGGCAATCACTTCGCGTGGCTCCAGACTCATTGGTGGAAGATGCATGAACGACAATCAATTCATGGGGCTCCGAATAAAAGTGGAGAATGGAGAATTGCACTAGGCAATCACTTCGCGTGGCTCCAGACTCATTGGTGGAGGATGCATGAACGACAATCAATTCATGGGGCTCCGAATAAAAGTGGAGAATGGAGAATTGCACTAGGCAATCACTTCGTGTGGCTCCAGACTCATTGGTGGAGGATGCATGAACGACAATCAATTCATGGGGCTCCGAATAAAAGTGGAGAATGGAGAATTGCACTAGGCAATCACTTCGCGTGGCTCCAGACTCATTGGTGGAGATGCATGAACGACAATCAATTCATGGGGCTCCGAATAAAAGTGGGAGAATGGAGAATTGCACTAGGCAATCACTTCGCGTGGCTCCAGACTCATTGGTGGAGGATGCATGAACGACAATCAATTCATGGGCTCCGAATAAAAGTGGAGAATGAGAATTGCACTAGGCAATCACTTCGCGTGGCTCCAGACTCATTGGTGGAGGATGCAATGAACGACAATCAATTCATGGGGCTCCGAATAAAAGTGGAGAATGGAGAATTGCACTAGGCAATCACTTCGCGTGGCTCCAGACTCATTGGTGGAGGATGCATGAACGACAATCAATTCATGGGGCTCCGAATAAAAGTGGAGAATGGAGAATTGCACTAGGCAATCACTTCGCGTGGCTCAGACTCATTGGTGGAGGATGCATGAACGACAATCAATTCATGGGGCTCCGAATAAAAGTGGAGAATGGAGAATTGCACTAGGCAATCACTTCGCGTGGCTCCAGACTCATTGGTGGAGGATGCATGAACGACAATCAATTCATGGGGCTCCGAATAAAAGTGGAGAATGGAGAATTGCACTAGGCAATCACTTCGCGTGGCTCCAGACTCATTGGTGGAGGATGCATGAACGACAATCAATTCATGGGGCTCCGAATAAAAGTGGAGAATGGAGAATTGCACTAGGCAATCACTTCGCGTGGCTCCAGACTCATTGGTGGAGGATGCATGAACGACAATCAATTCATGGGGCTCCGAATAAAAGTGGAGAATGGAGAATTGCACTAGGCAATCACTTCGCGTGGCTCCAGACTCATTGGTGGAGGATGCATGAACGACAATCAATTCATGGGGCTCCGAATAAAAGTGGAGAATGAGAATTGCACTAGGCAATCACTCGCGTGGCTCCAGACTCATTGGTGGAGGATGCATGAACGACAATCAATTCATGGGGCTCCGAATAAAAGTGGAGAATGGAGAATTGCACTAGGCAATCACTTCGCGTGGCTCCAGACTCATTGGTGGAGGATGCATGAACGACAATCAATTCATGGGGCTCCGAATAAAAGTGGAGAATGGAGAATTGCACTAGGCAATCACTTCGCGTGGCTCCAGACTCATTGGTGGAGGATGCATGAACGACAATCAATTCATGGGGCTCCGAATAAAAGTGGAGAATGGAGAATTGCACTAGGCAATCACTTCGCGTGGCTCCAGACTCATTGGTGGAGGATGCAATGAACGACAATCAATTCATGGGGCTCCGAATAAAAGTGGAGAATGGAGAATTGCACTAGGCAATCACTTCGCGTGGCTCCAGACTCATTGGTGGAGGATGCATGAACGACAATCAATTCATGGGGCTCCGAATAAAAGTGGAGAATGGAGAATTGCACTAGGCAATCACTTCGCGTGGCTCCAGACTCATTGGTGGAGGATGCATGAACGACAATCAATTCATGGGGCTCCGAATAAAAGTGGAGAATGGAGAATTGCACTAGGCAATCACTTCGCGTGGCTCCAGACTCATTGGTGGAGGATGCATGAACGACAATCAATTCATGGGGCTCCGAATAAAAGTGGAGAATGGAGAATTGCACTAGGCAATCACTTCGCGTGGCTCCAGACTCATTGGTGGAGGATGCATGAACGACAATCAATTCATGGGGCTCCGAATAAAAGTGGAGAATGGAGAATTGCACTAGGCAATCACTTCGCGTGGCTCCAGACTCATTGGTGGAGGATGCATGAACGACAATCAATTCATGGGCTCCGAATAAAAGTGGAGAATGGAGAATTGCACTAGGCAATCACTTCGCGTGGCTCCAGACTCATTGGTGGAGGATGCATGAACGACAATCAATTCATGGGGCTCCGAATAAAAGTGGAGAATGGAGAATTGCACTAGGCAATCACTTCGCGTGGCTCCAGACTCATTGGTGGAGGATGCATGAACGACAATCAATTCATGGGGCTCCGAATAAAAGTGGAGAATGGAGAATTGCACTAGGCAATCACTTCGCGTGGCTCCAGACTCATTGGTGGAGGATGCATGAACGACAATCAATTCATGGGGCTCCGAATAAAAGTGGAGAATGGAGAATTGCACTAGGCAATCACTTCGCGTGGCTCCAGACTCATTGGTGGAGGATGCATGAACGACAATCAATTCATGGGGCTCCGAATAAAAGTGGAGAATGGAGAATTGCACTAGGCAATCACTTCGCGTGGCTCCAGACTCATTGGTGGAGGATGCATGAACGACAATCAATTCATGGGGCTCCGAATAAAAGTGGAGAATGGAGAATTGCACTAGGCAATCACTTCGCGTGGCTCCAGACTCATTGGTGGAGATGCATGAACGACAATCAATTCATGGGGCTCCGAATAAAAGTGGAGAATGGAGAATTGCACTAGGCAATCACTTCGCGTGGCTCAGACTCATTGGTGGAGGATGCATGAACGACAATCAATTCATGGGGCTCCGAATAAAAGGGAGAATGGAGAATTGCACTAGGCAATCACTACGCGTGGCTCCAGACTCATTGGTGGAGGATGCATGAACGACAATCAATTCATGGGGCTCCGAATAAAAGTGGAGAATGGAGAATTGCACTAGGCAATCACTTCGCGTGGCTCCAGACTCATTGGTGGAGGATGCATGAACGACAATCAATTCATGGGGCTCCGAATAAAAGTGGGAATGGAGAATTTGCACTAGGCAATCACTTTGCGTGGCTCCAGACTCATTGGTGGAGGATGCATGAACGACAATCAATTCATGGGGCTCCGAATAAAAGTGGAGAATGGAGAATTGCACTAGGCAATCACTTCGCGTGGCTCCAGACTCATTGGTGGAGGATGCATGAACGACAATCAATTCATGGGGCTTCGAATAAAAGTGGAGAATGGAGACTTGCACTAGGCAATCACTTCGCGTGGCTCCAGACTCATTGGTGGAGATGCATGAACGACAATCAATTCATGGGGTCCGAATAAAAGTGGAGAATGGAGAATTGCACTAGGCAATCACTTCGCGTGGCTCCAGACTCATTGGTGGAGGATGCATGAACGACAATCAATTCATGGGGCTCCGAATAAAAGTGGAGAATAGAGAATTGCACTAGGCAATCACTTCGCGTGGCTCCAGACTCATTGGTGGAGGATGCATGAACGACAATCAATTCATGGGGCTCCGAATAAAAGTGGAGAATGGAGAATTGCACTAGGCAATCACTTCGCGTGGCTCCAGACTCATTGGTGGAGGATGCATGAACGACAATCAATTCATGGGGCTCCGAATAAAAGTTGGGAATGGAGACTTGCACTAGGCAATCACTTCGCGTGGCTCCAGACTCATTGGTGGAGATGCATGAACGACAATCAATTCATGGGGCTCCGAATAAAAGTGGAGAATGGAGAATTGCACTAGGCAATCACTTCGCGTGGCTCCAGACTCATTGGTGGAGGATGCATGAACGACAATCAATTCATGGGGCTCCGAATAAAAGTGGAGAATGGAGAATTGCACTAGGCAATCACTTCGCGTGGCTCCAGACTCATTGGTGGAGGATGCATGAACGACAATCAATTCATGGGGCTCCGAATAAAAGTGGAGAATGGAGAATTGCACTAGGCAATCACTTCGCGTGGCTCCAGACTCATTGGTGGAGGATGCATGAACGACAATCAATTCATGGGGCTTCGAATAAAAGTGGAGAATGGAGAATTGCACTAGGCAATCACTTCGCGTGGCTCCAGACTCATTGGTGGAGGATGCATGAACGACAATCAATTCATGGGGCTCCGAATAAAAGTGGAGAATGGAGAATTGCACTAGGCAATCACTTCGCGTGGCTCCAGACTCATTGGTGGAGGATGCCATGAACGACAATCAATTCATGGGGCTCCGAATAAAAGTGGAGAATGGAGAATTGCACTAGGCAATCACTTCGCGTGGCTCCAGACTCATTGGTGGAGGATGCATGAACGACAATCAATTCATGGGGCTCCGAATAAAAGTGGAGAATGGAGAATTGCACTAGGCAATCACTTCGCGTGGCTCCAGACTCATTGGTGGAGGATGCATGAACGACAATCAATTCATGGGGCTCCGAATAAAAGTGGAGAATGGAGAATTGCACTAGGCAATCACTTCGCGTGGCTCAGACTCATTGGTGGAGGATGCATGAACGACAATCAATTCATGGGGCTCCGAATAAAAGCGGAGAATGGAGAATTGCACTAGGCAATCACTTCGCGTGGCTCCAGACTCATTGGTGGAGGATGCATGAACGACAATCAATTCATGGGGCTCCGAATAAAAGTGGAGAATGGAGAATTGCACTAGGCAATCACTTCGCGTGGCTCCAGACTCATTGGTGGAGGATGCATGAACGACAATCAATTCATGGGGCTCCGAATAAAAGTGGAGAATGGAGAATTGCACTAGGCAATCACTTCGCGTGGCTCCAGACTCATTGGTGGAGGATGCATGAACGACAATCAATTCATGGGGCTCCGAATAAAAGTGGAGAATGGAGAATTGCACTAGGCAATCACTTCGCGTGGCTCAGACTCATTGGTGGAGGATGCATGAACGACAATCAATTCATGGGGCTCCGAATAAAAGTGGAGAATGGAGAATTGCACTAGGCAATCACTTCGCGTGGCTCCAGACTCATTGGTGGAGGATGCATGAACGACAATCAATTCATGGGGCTCCGAATAAAAGTGGAGAATGGAGAATTGCACTAGGCAATCACTTCGCGTGGCTCCAGACTCATTGGTGGAGATGCATGAACGACAATCAATTCATGGGGCTCCGAATAAAAGTGGAGAATGGAGAATTGCACTAGGCAATCACTTCGCGTGGCTCCAGACTCATTGGTGGAGGATGCATGAACGACAATCAATTCATGGGCTCCGAATAAAAGTGGAGAATGGAGAATTGCACTAGGCAATCACTTCGTGTGGCTCCAGACTCATTGGTGGAGGATGCATGAACGACAATCAATTCATGGGGCTCCGAATAAAAGTGGAGAATGGAGAATTGCACTAGGCAATCACTTCGCGTGGCTCCAGACTCATTGGTGGAGGATGCATGAACGACAATCAATTCATGGGGCTCCGAATAAAAGTGGAGAATGGAGAATTGCACTAGGCAATCACTTCGCGTGGCTCCAGACTCATTGGTGGAGGATGCCATGAACGACAATCAATCATGGGGCTCCGAATAAAAGTGGAGAATGGAGAATTGCACTAGGCAATCACTTCGCGTGGCTCCAGACTCATTGGTGGAGGATGCATGAACGACAATCAATTCATGGGGCTCCGAATAAAAGTGGAGAATGGAGATTGCACTAGGCAATCACTTCGCGTGGCTCCAGACTCATTGGTGGAGGATGCATGAACGACAATCAATTCATGGGGCTCCGAATAAAAGTGGAGAATGGAGAATTGCACTAGCCAATCACTTCGCGTGGCTCCAGACTCATTGGTGGAGGATGCATGAACGACAATCAATTCGTAGGGCTCCGAATAAAAGTGGAGAATGGAGAATTGCACTAGGCAATCACTTCGCGTGGCTCCAGACTCATTGGTGGAGGATGCATGAACGACAATCAATTCATGGGGCTCCGAATAAAAGTGGAGAATGGAGAATTGCACTAGGCAATCACTTCGCGTGGCTCCAGACTCATTGGTGGAGGATGCATGAACGACAATCAATTCATGGGGCTCCGAATAAAAGTGGAGAATGGAGAATTGCACTAGGCAATCACTTCGCGTGGCTCCAGACTCGTTGGTGGAGGATGCATGAACGACAATCAATTCATGGGGCTCCGAATAAAAGTGGAGAATGGAGAATTGCACTAGGCAATCACTTCGCGTGGCTCCAGACTCATTGGTGGAGGATGCATGAACGACAATCAATTCATGGGGCTCCAAATAAAAGTGGAGAATGGAGAATTGCACTAGGCAATCACTTCGCGTGGCTCCAGACTCATTGGTGGAGGATGCATGAATGACAATCAATTCATGGGGCTCCGAATAAAAGTGGAGAATGGAGAATTGCACTAGGCAATCACTTCGCGTGGCTCCAGACTCATTGGTGGAGGATGCATGAACGACAATCAATTCATGGGGCTCCGAATAAAAGTGGAGAATTGAGAATTGCACTAGGCAATCACTTCGTGTGGCTCCAGACTCATTGGTGGAGGATGCATGAACGACAATCAATTCATGGGGCTCCGAATAAAAGTGGAGAATGGAGACTTGCAATAGGAAATCTCTTCGCGTGGCTCCAGACTCATTGGTGGAGGATGCATGAACGACAATCAATTCATGGGGCTCCGAATAAAAGTGGAGAATGGAGAAATGCACTAGGCAATCACTTCGCGTGGCTCCAGACTCATTGGTGGAGGATGCATGAACGACAATCAATTCATGGGGCTCCGAATAAAAGTGGAGAATGGAGAATTGCACTAGGCAATCACTTCGCGTGGCTCCAGACTCATTGGTGGAGGATGCATGAACGACAATCAATTCATGGGGCTCTAAATAAAAGTGGAGAATGGAGAATTGAACTAGGCAATCACTTCGCATTGCTCCAGACGCATTGGTGGAGGATGGATGAACGATAATCAATTCATGGGGCTCCGAATAAAAGTGGGGAATGGAGACTTGCACTAGGCAATCACTTCGCGTGGCTCCAGACTCGTTGGTGGAGCATGCATGAGCGACAATCAATTGATGGGGCTCTGAATAAAAGTTGAGAATGGAGACTTGCACTAGGCATTCACTTCGCGTGGCTCCAGACTCATTGGTGGAGGATGCATGAACGACAATCAATTCATGGGGCTTCGAATAAAAGCGGAGAATGGAGACTTGCACTAGGCAATCACTTTGGGTGGCTCCAGACTCATTGGTGGAGGATGCATGAACGACAATCAATTCATGGGGCTCCGAATAAAAGTTGAGAATGGAGAATTGCACTAGGCAATCACTTCGTGTGGCTCCAGACTCATTGGTGGAGGATGCATGAACGACAATCAATTGATGGGGCTCCGAATAAAAGTGGAGAATAGAGAATTGCACTAGGGAATCACTTCGCGTGGCTCCATACTTATTGGGGGAGGATGCATGAACGGCAATCAATTCATGGGGCTCCGAATAAAAGTGGAGAATGGAGAATTGCACTAGGCAATCACTTCGCCTGGCTCCAGACTCATTGGTGGAGGATGCATGAACGACAATCAATTCATGGGGCTCCGAATAAAAGTGGAGAATGGAGAATTGCACTAGGCAATCACTTCGCGTGGCTCCAGACTCATTGGTGGAGATGCATGAACGACAATCAATTCATGGGGCTCCGAATAAAAGTGGAGAATTGAGAATTGCACTAGGCAATCACTTCGCGTGGCTCCAGACTCATTGGTGGAGATGCATGAACGACAATCAATTCATGGGGCTCCGAATAAAAGTGGAGAATGGAGAATTGCACTAGGCAATCACTCGCGTGGCTCCAGACTCATTGGTGGAGATGCATGAACGACAATCAATTCATGGGGCTCCGAATAAAAGTGGAGAATGGAGAATTGCACTAGGCAATCACTTCGCGTGGCTCCAGACTCATTGGTGGAGGATGCATGAACGACAATCAATTCATGGGGCTCCGAATAAAAGTGGAGAATGGAGAATTGCACTAGGCAATCACTTCGCGTGGCTCCAGACTCATTGGTGGAGGATGCATGAACGACAATCAATTCATGGGGCTCCGAATAAAAGTGGAGAATGGAGAATTGCACTAGGCAATCACTTCGCGTGGCTCCAGACTCATTGGTGGAGGATGCATGAACGACAATCAATTCATGGGGCTCCGAATAAAAGTGGAGAATGGAGAATTGCACTAGGCAATCACTTCGCGTGGCTCCAGACTCATTGGTGGAGGATGCATGAACGACAATCAATTCATGGGGCTCCGAATAAAAGTGGAGAATGGAGAATTGCACTAGGCAATCACTTCGCGTGGCTCCAGACTCATTGGTGGAGGATGCATGAACGACAATCAATTCATGGGGCTCCGAATAAAAGTGGAGAATGGAGAATTGCACTAGGCAATCACTTCGCGTGGCTCCAGACTCATTGGTGAGGATGCATGAACGACAATCAATTCATGGGGCTCCGAATAAAAGTGGAGAATGGAGAATTGCACTAGGCAATCACTTCGCGTGGCTCCAGACTCATTGGTGGAGATGCATGAACGACAATCAATTCATGGGGCTCCGAATAAAAGTGGAGAATGGAGAATTGCACTAGGCAATCACTTCGCGTGGCTCCAGACTCATTGTGGAGGATGCATGAAGACAATCAATTCATGGGGCTCCGAATAAAAGTGGAGAATGGAGAATTGCACTAGGCAATCACTTCGCGTGGCTCAGACTCATTGGTGGAGGATGCATGAACGACAATCAATTCATGGGGCTCCGAATAAAAGTGGAGAATGGAGAATTGCACTAGGCAATCACTTCGCGTGGCTCCAGACTCATTGGTGGAGGATGCATGAACGACAATCAATTCATGGGGCTCCGAATAAAAGTGGAGAATGGAGAATTGCACTAGGCAATCACTTCGCGTGGCTCCAGACTCATTGGTGGAGGATGCATGAACGACAATCAATTCATGGGGCTCCGAATAAAAGTGGAGAATGGAGAATTGCACTAGGCAATCACTTCGCGTGGCTCCAGACTCATTGGTGGAGATGCATGAACGACAATCAATTCATGGGGCTCCGAATAAAAGTGGAGAATGGAGAATTGCACTAGGCAATCACTTCGCGTGGCTCCAGACTCATTGGTGGAGGATGCATGAACGACAATCAATTCATGGGGCTCCGAATAAAAGTGGAGAATGGAGAATTGCACTAGGCAATCACTTCGCGTGGCTCCAGACTCATTGTGGAGATGCATGAACGACAATCAATTCATGGGGCTCCGAATAAAAGTGGAGAATGGAGAATTGCACTAGGCAATCACTTCGCGTGGCTCCAGACTCATTGGTGGAGGATGCATGAACGACAATCAATTCATGGGCTCCGAATAAAAGTGGGAATGGAGAATTGCACTAGGCAATCACTTCGCGTGGCTCCAGACTCATTGGTGGAGGATGCATGAACGACAATCAATTCATGGGGCTCCGAATAAAAGCGGAGAATGGAGAATTGCACTAGGCAATCACTTCGCGTGGCTCCAGACTCATTGGTGGAGATGCATGAACGACAATCAATTCATGGGGCTCCGAATAAAAGTGGGAGAATGGAGAATTGCACTAGGCAATCACTTCGCGTGGCTCCAGACTCATTGGTGGAGGATGCATGAACGACAATCAATTCATGGGGCTCCGAATAAAAGTAGAGAATGGAGAATTGCACTAGGCAATCACTTCGCGTGGCTCCAGACTCATTGGTGGAGGATGCATGAACGACAATCAATTCATGGGGCTCCGAATAAAAGTGGAGAATGGAGAATTGCACTAGGCAATCACTTCGCGTGGCTCCAGACTCATTGGTGGACGATGCATGACGACAATCAATTCATGGGGCTCCGAATAAAAGTGGAGAATGGAGAATTGCACTAGGCAATCACTTCGCGTGGCTCCAGACTCATTGGTGGAAGATGCATGAACGACAATCAATTCATGGGGCTCCAAATAAAAGTGGAGAATGGAGAATTGCACTAGGCAATCACTTCGCGTGGCTCCAGACTCATTGGTGGAGGATGCATGAACGACAATCAATTCATGGGGCTCCGAATAAAAGCGGAGAATGGAGAATTGCACTAGGCAATCACTTCGCGTGGCTCCAGACTCATTGGTGGAGGATGCATGAACGACAATCAATTCATGGGGCTCCGAATAAAAGCGGAGAATGGAGAATTGCACTAGGCAATCACTTCGCGTGGCTCCAGACTCATTGGTGGAGGATGCATGAACGACAATCAATTCATGGGGCTCCGAATAAAAGTGGAGAATGGAGAATTGCACTAGGCAATCACTTCGCGTGGCTCCAGACTCATTGGTGGAGATGCATGAATGACAATCAATTCATGGGCTCCGAATAAAAGTGGAGAATGGAGAATTGCACTAGGCAATCACTTCGCGTGGCTCAGACTCATTGGTGGAGGATGCGATGAACGACCAATCAATTCATGGGGCTCCGAATAAAAGTGGAGAATGGAGAATTGCACTAGGCAATCACTTCGCGTGGCTCCAGACTCATTGGTGGAAGATGCATGAACGACAATCAATTCATGGGGCTCCGAATAAAAGTGGAGAATGGAGAATTGCACTAGGCAATCACTTCGCGTGGCTCCAGACTCATTGTGGAGATGCATGAATGACAATCAATTCATGGGGCTCCGAATAAAAGTGGAGAATGGAGAATTGCACTAGGCAATCACTTCGCGTGGCTCCAGACTCATTGGTGGAGGATGCATGAACGACAATCAATTCATGGGGCTTCGAATAAAAGTGGAGAATGGAGACTTGCACTAGGCAATCACTTTGCGTGGCTCCAGACTCATTGGTGGAGGATGCATGAACGAAAATCAATTCGTGGGGCTCGAATAAAAGTGGAGAATGGAGAATTGCACTAGGCAATCACTTCGCGTGGCTCCAGACTCATTGGTGGAGGATGCATGAACGACAATCAATTCATGGGGCTCCGAATAAAAGTGGAGAATGGAGAATTGCACTAGGCAATCACTTCGCGTGGCTCCAGACTCATTGGGGGAGGATGCATGAACGGCAATCAATTCATGGGGCTCCGAATAAAAGTGGAGAATGGAGAATTGCACTAGGAAATCACTACGCTGGCTCAGACTCATTTGGAGGATGCATGAACGACAATCAATTCATGGGGCTCCGAATAAAAGTGGAGAATGGAGAATTGCACTAGGCAATCACTTCGCGTGGCTCCAGACTCATTGGTGGAGGATGCATGAATGACAATCAATTCATGGGGCTCCGAATTAAAAGTGGAGAATGGGAGAATTGCACTAGGCAATCACTTCGCGTGGCTCAAGACTCATTGGTGGAGGATGCATGAACGACAATCAATTCATGGGGCTCCGAATAAAAGTGGAGAATGGAGAATTGCACTAGGCAATCACTACGCGTGGCTCAGACTCATTGGTGGAGGATGCATGAACGACAATCAATTCATGGGGCTCCGAATAAAAGTGGAGAATGGAGAATTGCACTAGGCAATCACTTCGCGTGGCTCCAGGACTCATTGGTGGAGGATGCATGAACGACAATCAATTCA
>NW_021144118.1:0-24708 GCF_004193775.1 Glycine soja
TAATATATGGAGACGCTCAAAATTGAACAACGAAAGCCCTCGAGATTTCAAATGGTCATAACTTATCACACGGAGGTCCGATTCCGGCGGATAGTATATCGAGAAGCTCGAAATTGAACAACGAAAGCTGTCGAGAAATTCAAATGGTCATAACTTGTCACACGGAAGTCCGATTCAGGCGCATAATATATCGAGACGGTCAAAATTGAACAACGGATGCTCTCGAGAAATTCAAATGGTCATAACTTTTCAACTGGACATCCGATTCAGGCGCATAATATATCGAGAAGCTTGATATTGGCACAACGGAAGCTCTCGAGAAATTTAAATGGTCATAACTTTTCAAATGGAAGTCCGATTCACGCGCATAATATATCGAGAAACTTGAAATTGAAAAACGGAAGTTGTCGAGAAATTCAAATGGTCATAACTTATCACACGAAAGTTCGATTCAGGCGCATAATATATCGAGACGCTCGAAATTGAACAATGGAAGCTCTCGAGAAATTCAAATGGTCATAACTTTTCAAATGAACATCCGATTCAGGCGCATAATATATCGAAACGCTTGAAATTGAACAACGGAAGCTCTCGATAAATTCAAATGGTCATAACTTTTCAAAACGAAGACCGATTCAGGCGGATAATATATCGAGAAGCTAGAAATTGAACAACGAATGTTCTAGAGAAATTAAATGGTCATAACTTGTCACACGGAAGTCCGATTCAGGCGCATAATATATGGAGACGCTCGAAATTGAACAACGAAAGCTGTCGAGAAATTCAAATGGTCATAACTTGTCACACGGAAGTCCGATTCAGGCGCATAATATATGGAGACGCTCAAAATTGAACAACGGAAGCCCTCGAGATTTCAAATGGTCATAACTTATCACACGGAGGTCCGATTCCGGCGGATAGTATATCGAGAAGCTCGGAATTGAACAACGAAAGCTGTCGAGAAATTCAAATGGTCATAACTTGTCACACGGAAGTCCGATTCAGGCGCATAATATATGGAGACGCTCGAAATTGAACAACGGAAGCTGTCGAGAAATTCAAATGGTCATAACTTTTCAAATGGAAGTGCGATTCAGGCGCATAATATATCGAGAAACTTGAAATTGAAAAATGGAAGCTGTCGAGAAATTCAAATGGTCATAACTTATCACACGAAAGTTCGATTCAGGCGCATAATATATGGAGACGCTCGAAATTGAACAACGAAAGCTGTCGAGAAATTCAAATGGTCATAACTTGTCACACGGAAGTCCGATTCAGGCGCATAATATATGGAGACGCTCAAAATTGAACAACGGAAGCCCTCGAGATTTCAAATGGTCATAACTTATCACACGGAGGTCCGATTCCGGCGGATAGTATATCGAGAAGCTCGGAATTGAACAACGAAAGCTGTCGAGAAATTCAAATGGTCATAACTTGTCACACGGAAGTCCGATTCAGGCGCATAATATATCGAGACGGTCAAATTGAACAACGGATGCTCTCGATAAATTCAAATGGTCATAACTTTTCAAATGGAAGTCCGATTCAGGCCCATAATATATCGAGAAGCTTGAAATTGAACAACAGAAGCTCTCGAGAAATTCAAATGGTCATAACTTGTCAAATGGAAGTCCGATTCAGGCGCATAGTATATTAAGAAGCTTGAAATTGAACAACAGAAGCTCTCGAGAAATTCAAATGGTCATAACTTGTCACACGAAGTAGGATTCAGGCGCATAATATACCGAGATGCTCAAAATTGAACAACGGAAGCTCTCGAGAAATTCAAATGGTCATAACTTATCACACGGAAGTCCGATTCAGGCGCATAATATATCGAGACGGTCAAAATTGAACAACGGATACTCTCGATAAATTCAAATGGTCATAACTTTTCAAATGGACATCCGATTCAGGCGCATAATATATCGAGAAGCTCTAAATTGAACAACAGAAGCTCTCGAGAAATTCAAATGGTCATAACTTGTCACACGAAGTCCGATTCAGGTGCATAATATACCGAGACGCTCGAAATTGAACAACGGAAGCTCTCGAGAAATTCAAATGGTCATAACTTTTCAAAAGAAAGTCCGTTTCAGGCGCATAATACATTAAGAAGCTTGAAATTGAACATCAGAAGCTCTCGAGAAATTCAAATGGTCATAACTTGTCACACGAAGTACGATTCAGGCGCATAATATACCGAGATGCTCAAAATTGAACAACGGAAGCTCTCGAGAAATTCAAATGGTCATAACTTGTCACACGGAAGTCCGATTCAGGCGCATAATATATGGAGACGCTCAAAATTGAACAACGGAAGCCCTCGAGATTTCAAATGGTCATAACTTATCACACGGAGGTCCGATTCCGGCGGATAGTATATCGAGAAGCTCGGAATTGAACAACGAAAGCTGTCGAGAAATTCAAATGGTCATAACTTGTCACACGGAAGTCCGATTCAGGCGCATAATATATCGAGACGGTCAAAATTGAACAACGGATGCTCTCGAGAAATTCAAATGGTCATAACTTTTCAACTGGACATCCGATTCAGGCGCATAATATATCGAGAAGCTTGATATTGCACAACGGAAGCTCTCGAGAAATTTAAATGGTCATAACTTTTCAAATGGAAGTCCGATTCACGCGCATAATATATCGAGAAACTTGAAATTGAAAAACGGAAGTTGTCGAGAAATTCAAATGGTCATAACTTATCACACGAAAGTTCGATTCAGGCGCATAATATATCGAGACGCTCGAAATTGAACAATGGAAGCTCTCGAGAAATTCAAATGGTCATAACTTTTCAAATGGACATCCGATTCATGCGCATAATATATCGAGACGCTTGAAATTGAACAACGGAAGCTCTCGATAAATTCAAATGGTCATAACTTTTCAAAACGAAGACCGATTCAGGCGGATAATATATCGAGAAGCTAGAAATTGAACAACGAATGTTCTAGAGAAATTAAAATGGTCATAACTTGTCACACGGAAGTCCGATTCAGGCGCATAATATATGGAGACGCTCGAAATTGAACAACGAAAGCTGTCGAGAAATTCAAATGGTCATAACTTGTCACACGGAAGTCCGATTCAGGCGCATAATATATGGAGACGCTCAAAATTGAACAACGGAAGCCCTCGAGATTTCAAATGGTCATAACTTATCACACGGAGGTCCGATTCCGGCGGATAGTATATCGAGAAGCTCGGAATTGAACAACGAAAGCTGTCGAGAAATTCAAATGGTCATAACTTGTCACACGGAAGTCCGATTCAGGCGCATAATATATCGAGACGGTCAAAATTGAACAACGGATGCTCTCGATAAATTCAAATGGTCATAACTTTTCAAATGGAAGTCCGATTCAGGCCCATAATATATCGAGAAGCTTGAAATTGAACAACAGAAGCTCTCGAGAAATTCAAATGGTCATAACTTGTCAAATGGAAGTCCGATTCAGGCGCATAGTATATTAAGAAGCTTGAAATTGAACAACAGAAGCTCTGAGAAATTCAAATGGTCATAACTTGTCACACGAAGTACGATTCAGGCGCATAATATACCGAGATGCTCAAAATTGAACAACGGAAGCTCTCGAGAAATTCAAATGGTCATAACTTATCACACGGAAGTCCGATTCAGGCGCATAATATATCGAGACGGTCAAAATTGAACAACGGATACTCTCGATAAATTCAAATGGTCATAACTTTTCAAATGGACATCCGATTCAGGCGCATAATATATCGAGAAGCTCTAAATTGAACAACAGAAGCTCTCGAGAAATTCAAATGGTCATAACTTGTCACACGAAGTCCGATTCAGGTGCATAATATACCGAGACGCTCGAAATTGAACAACGGAAGCTCTCGAGAAATTCAAATGGTCATAACTTATCACACGGAAGTCCGATTCATGCACATAATATATCGAGACGCCCGAAATTGAACAACGAATGCTCTAGAGAAATTAAAATGGTCATAACTTGTCACACGGAAGTCCGATTCAGGCGCATAATATATGGAGACGCTCGAAATTGAACAACGAAAGCTGTCGAGAAATTCAAATGGTCATAACTTGTCACACGGAAGTCCGATTCAGGCGCATAATATATGGAGACGCTCAAAATTGAACAACGAAAGCCCTCGAGATTTCAAATGGTCATAACTTATCACACGGAGGTCCGATTCCGGCGGATAGTATATCGAGAAGCTCGGAATTGAACAACGAAAGCTGTCGAGAAATTCAAATGGTCATAACTTGTCACACGGAAGTCCGATTCAGGCGCATAATATATCGAGACGGTCAAAATTGAACAACGGATGCTCTCGAGAAATTCAAATGGTCATAACTTTTCAACTGGACATCCGATTCAGGCGCATAATATATCGAGAAGCTTGATATTGCACAACGGAAGCTCTCGAGAAATTTAAATGGTCATAACTTTTCAAATGGAAGTCCGATTCACGCGCATAATATATCGAGAAACTTGAAATTGAAAAACGGAAGTTGTCGAGAAATTCAAATGGTCATAACTTATCACACGAAAGTTCGATTCAGGCGCATAATATATCGAGACGCTCGAAATTGAACAATGGAAGCTCTCGAGAAATTCAAATGGTCATAACTTTTCAAATGGACATCCGATTCATGCGCATAATATATCGAGACGCTTGAAATTGAACAACGGAAGCTCTCGATAAATTCAAATGGTCATAACTTTTCAAAACGAAGACCGATTCAGGCGGATAATATATCGAGAAGCTAGAAATTGAACAACGAATGTTCTAGAGAAATTAAAATGGTCATAACTTGTCACACGGAAGTCCGATTCAGGCGCATAATATATGGAGACGCTCGAAATTGAACAACGAAAACTATCGAGAAATTCTAATGGTCATAACTTGTCACACGGAAGTCCGATTCAGGCGCATAATATATGGAGACGCTCGAAATTGAACAACGGAAGCTCTCGAGATTTCAAAAGGTCATAACTTATCACACGGAGGTCCGATTCCGGCG
Organism: Glycine soja; assembly: GCF_004193775.1. NCBI lineage: Eukaryota > Viridiplantae > Streptophyta > Magnoliopsida > Fabales > Fabaceae > Glycine > Glycine soja. The sequence continues at coordinate 5,045 of NW_021144118.1, forward strand.
GATAGTATATCGAGAAGCTCGGAATTGAACAACGAAAGCTGTCGAGAAATTCAAATGGTCATAACTTGTCACACGGAAGTCCGATTCAGGCGCATAATATATCGAGACGGTCAAAATTGAACAACGGATGCTCTCGATAAATTCAAATGGTCATAACTTTTCAAATGGAAGTCCGATTCAGGCCCATAATATATCGAGAAGCTTGAAATTGAACAACAGAAGCTCTCGAGAAATTCAAATGGTCATAACTTGTCAAATGGAAGTCCGATTCAGGCGCATAGTATATTAAGAAGCTTGAAATTGAACAACAGAAGCTCTTGAGAAATTCAAATGGTCATAACTTGTCACACGAAGTACGATTCAGGCGCATAATATACCGAGATGCTCAAAATTGAACAACGGAAGCTCTCGAGAAATTCAAATGGTCATAACTTATCACACGGAAGTCCGATTCAGGCGCATAATATATCGAGACGGTCAAAATTGAACAACGGATACTCTCGATAAATTCAAATGGTCATAACTTTTCAAATGGACATCCGATTCAGGCGCATAATATATCGAGAAGCTCTAAATTGAACAACAGAAGCTCTCGAGAAATTCAAATGGTCATAACTTGTCACACGAAGTCCGATTCAGGTGCATAATATACCGAGACGCTCGAAATTGAACAACGGAAGCTCTCGAGAAATTCAAATGGTCATAACTTATCACACGGAAGTCCGATTCATGCACATAATATATCGAGACGCCCGAAATTGAACAACGAATGCTCTAGAGAAATTAAAATGGTCATAACTTGTCACACGGAAGTCCGATTCAGGCGCATAATATATGGAGACGCTCGAAATTGAACAACGAAAGCTGTCGAGAAATTCAAATGGTCATAACTTGTCACACGGAAGTCCGATTCAGGCGCATAATATATGGAGACGCTCAAAATTGAACAACGAAAGCCCTCGAGATTTCAAATGGTCATAACTTGTCACACTGTGGTCCGATTCCGGCGGATAGTATATCGAGAAGCTCGGAATTGAACAACGAAAGCTGTCGAGAAATTCAAATGGTCATAACTTGTCACACGGAAGTCCGATTCAGGCGCATAATATATCGAGACGGTCAAAATTGAACAACGGATGCTCTCGAGACATTCAAATGGTCATAACTTTTCAACTGGACATCCGATTCAGGCGCATAATATATCGAGAAGCTTGATATTGCACAACGGAAGCTCTCGAGAAATTTAAATGGTCATAACTTTTCAAATGGAAGTCCGATTCACGCGCATAATATATCGAGAAACTTGAAATTGAAAAACGGAAGTTGTCGAGAAATTCAAATGGTCATAACTTATCACACGAAAGTTCGATTCAGGCGCATAATATATCGAGACGCTCGAAATTGAACAATGGAAGCTCTCGAGAAATTCAAATGGTCATAACTTTTCAAATGGACATCCGATTCATGCGCATAATATATCGAGACGCTTGAAATTGAACAACGGAAGCTCTCGATAAATTCAAATGGTCATAACTTTTCAAAACGAAGACCGATTCAGGCGGATAATATATCGAGAAGCTAGAAATTGAACAACGAATGTTCTAGAGAAATTAAAATGGTCATAACTTGTCAAACGGAAGTCCGATTCAGGCGCATAATATATGGAGACGCTCGAAATTGAACAACGAAAACTATCGAGAAATTCTAATGGTCATAACTTGTCACACGGAAGTCCGATTCAGGCGCATAATATATGGAGACGCTCGAAATTGAACAACGGAAGCCCTCGAGATTTCAAATGGTCATAACTTATCACACGGAGGTCCGATTCCGGCGGATAGTATATCGAGAAGCTCGGAATTGAACAACGAAAGCTGTCGAGAAATTCAAATGGTCATAACTTGTCACACGGAAGTCCGATTCAGGCGCATAATATATCGAGACGGTCAAAATTGAACAACGGATGCTCTCGATAAATTCAAATGGTCATAACTTTTCAAATGGAAGTCCGATTCAGGCGCATAATATATCGAGAAGGTTGAAATTGAACAACAGAAGCTCTCGAGAAATTCAAATGGTCATAACTTTTCAAATGGAAGTCCGATTCAGGCGCATAATACATTAAGAAGCTTGAAATTGAACATCAGAAGCTCTCGAGAAATTCAAATGGTCATAACTTGTCACACGAAGTACGATTCAGGCGCATAATATACCGAGATGCTCAAAATTGAACAACGGAAGCTCTCGAGAAATTCAAATGGTCATAACTTGTCACACGGAAGTCCGATTCAGGCGCATAATATATGGAGACGCTCAAAATTGAACAACGGAAGCCCTCGAGATTTCAAATGGTCATAACTTATCACACGGAGGTCCGATTCCGGCGGATAGTATATCGAGAAGCTCGGAATTGAACAACGAAAGCTGTCGAGAAATTCAAATGGTCATAACTTGTCACACGGAAGTCCGATTCAGGCGCATAATATATCGAGACGGTCAAAATTGAACAACGGATGCTCTCGAGAAATTCAAATGGTCATAACTTTTCAACTGGACATCCGATTCAGGCGCATAATATATCGAGAAGCTTGATATTGCACAACGGAAGCTCTCGAGAAATTTAAATGGTCATAACTTTTCAAATGGAAGTCCGATTCACGCGCATAATATATCGAGAAACTTGAAATTGAAAAACGGAAGTTGTCGAGAAATTCAAATGGTCATAACTTATCACACGAAAGTTCGATTCAGGCGCATAATATATCGAGACGCTCGAAATTGAACAATGGAAGCTCTCGAGAAATTCAAATGGTCATAACTTTTCAAATGGACATCCGATTCATGCGCATAATATATCGAGACGCTTGAAATTGAACATCGGAAGCTCTCGATAAATTCAAATGGTCATAACTTTTCAAAACGAAGACCGATTCAGGCGGATAATATATCGAGAAGCTAGAAATTGAAAACCGAATGTTCTAGAGAAATTAAAATGGTCATAACTTGTCACCCGGAAGTCCGATTCAGGCGCATAATATATGGACACGCTCGAAATTGAACAACGGAAGCTCTTGAGAAATTCAAATGGTCATAACTTTTCAAATGGAAGTCCGATTCTGGCGGATAGTATATCGAGAAGCTCGGAATTGAACAACGACAGCTGTCGAGAAATTCAAATGGTCATAACTTGTCACACGGAAGTCCGATTCAGGCGCATAATATATGGAGACGCTCGAAATTGAACAACGAAAGCTCTCGAGAAATTCAAATGGTCATAAATTTTCAAATGGAAGTCCGATTCAGGTGCATAATATATCGAGAAGCTTGTAATTGAACAACAGAAGCTCTCGAGAAATTCAAATGGTCATAACTTGTCACACGAAGTCCGATTCAGGTGCATAATATACCGAGACGCTCGAAATTGAACAACGGAAGCTCTCGAGAAATTCAAATGGTCATAACTTATCACACGGAAGTCCGATTCAGGAGCATAATATATCGAGAAGCTTGAAATTGAACAACAGAAGCTCTCGAGAAATTCAAATGGTCATAACTTGTCACACGAAGTCCGATTCAGGCGCATAATATATGGAGACGCTCGAAATTGAACAACAGAAGCTCTCGAGAAATTCAAATGGTCATAACTTGTCACACGAAGTCCGATCCAGGCGCATAATATATCGAGAAGCTTGAAATTGAGCAACAGAAGCTCTCGAGAAATTCAAATGGTCATAACTTGTCACACGAAGTCCGATCCAGGCGCATAATATATCGAGAAATTCAAATGGTCATAACTTGTCACACGAAGTCCGATTCAGGCGCATAATATATGGAGACGCTCGAAATTGAACAACAGAAGCACTCGAGAAATTCAAATGGTCATAACTTCTCACACGAAGGCCGATTCAGGTGCATAATATACCAAGACGCTCGAAATTGAACAACGGAAGCTCTCGAGAAATTCAAATGGTCATAACTTATCACACGGAAGTCCGATTCAGGCGCATAATATATGGAGACGCTCAAAATTGAACAACGGAAGCTCTCGAGATTTCAAATGGTCATAACTTATCACACCGAGGTCCGATTCCGGCGAATAGTATATTGAGAAGCTCGGAATTGAACAACGAAAGCTGTCGAGAAATTCAAATGGTCATAACTTATCACACGGAGGTCCGATTCCGGCGGATAGTATATCGAGAAGCTCGGAATTGAACAACGAAAGCTGTCGAGAAATTCAAATGGTCATAACTTGTCACACGGAAGTCCGATTCAGGCGCATAATATATCGAGACGGTCAAAATTGAACAACGGATGCTCTCGAGAAATTCAAATGGTCATAACTTTTCAACTGGACATCCGATTCAGGCGCATAATATATCGAGAAGCTTGATATTGCACAACGGAAGCTCTCGAGAAATTTAAATGGTCATAACTTTTCAAATGGAAGTCCGATTCACGCGCATAATATATCGAGAAACTTGAAATTGAAAAACGTAAGTTGTCGAGAAATTCAAATGGTCATAACTTATCACACGAAAGTTCGATTCAGGCGCATAATATATCGAGACGCTCGAAATTGAACAATGGAAGCTCTCGAGAAATTCAAATGGTCATAACTTTTCAAATGGACATCCGATTCATGCGCATAATATATCGAGACGCTTGAAATTGAACAACGGAAGCTCTCGATAAATTCAAATGGTCATAACTTTTCAAAACGAAGACCGATTCAGGCGGATAATATATCGAGAAGCTAGAAATTGAACAACGAATGTTCTAGAGAAATTAAAATGGTCATAACTTGTCACACGGAAGTCCGATTCAGGCGCATAATATATGGAGACGCTCAAAATTGAACAACGAAAGCTGTCGAGAAATTCAAATGGTCATAACTTGTCACACGGAAGTCCGATTCAGGCGCATAATATATGGAGACGCTCAAAATTGAACAACGGAAGCCCTCGAGATTTCAAATGGTCATAACTTATCACACGGAGGTCCGATTCCGGCGGATAGTATATCGAGAAGCTCGGAATTGAACAACGAAAGCTGTCGAGAAATTCAAATGGTCATAACTTGTCACACGGAAGTCCGATTCAGGCGCATAATATATCGAGACGGTCAAAATTGAACAACGGATGCTCTCGATAAATTCAAATGGTCATAACTTTTCAAATGGAAGTCCGATTCAGGCGCATAATATATCGAGAAGGTTGAAATTGAACAACAGAAGCTCTCGAGAAATTCAAATGGTCATAACTTTTCAAAAGGAAGTCCTATTCAGGCGCATAATACATTAAGAAGCTTGAAATTGAACATCAGAAGCTCTCGAGAAATTCAAATGGTCATAACTTGTCACACGAAGTACGATTCAGGCGCATAATATACCGAGATGCTCAAAATTGAACAACGGAAGCTCTCGAGAAATTCAAATGGTCATAACTTGTCACACGGAAGTCCGATTCAGGCGCATAATATATGGAGACGCTCAAAATTGAACAACGGAAGCCCTCGAGATTTCAAATGGTCATAACTTATCACACGGAGGTCCGATTCCGGCGGATAGTATATCGAGAAGCTCGGAATTGAACAACGAAAGCTGTCGAGAAATTCAAATGGTCATAACTTGTCACACGGAAGTCCGATTCAGGCGCATAATATATCGAGACGGTCAAAATTGAACAACGGATGCTCTCGAGAAATTCAAATGGTCATAACTTTTCAACTGGACATCCGATTCAGGCGCATAATATATCGAGAAGCTTGATATTGCACAACGGAAGCTCTCGAGAAATTTAAATGGTCATAACTTTTCAAATGGAAGTCCGATTCACGCGCATAATATATCGAGAAACTTGAAATTGAAAAACGGAAGTTGTCGAGAAATTCAAATGGTCATAACTTATCACACGAAAGTTCGATTCAGGCGCATAATATATCGAGACGCTCGAAATTGAACAATGGAAGCTCTCGAGAAATTCAAATGGTCATAACTTTTCAAATGGACATCCGATTCATGCGCATAATATATCGAGACGCTTGAAATTGAACAACGGAAGCTCTCGATAAATTCAAATGGTCATAACTTTTCAAAACGAAGACCGATTCAGGCGGATAATATATCGAGAAGCTAGAAATTGAACAACGAATGTTCTAGAGAAATTAAAATGGTCATAACTTGTCACCCGGAAGTCCGATTCAGGCGCATAATATATGGACACGCTCGAAATTGAACAACGGAAGCTCTTGAGAAATTCAAATGGTCATAACTTTTCAAATGGAAGTCCGATTCTGGCGGATAGTATATCGCGAAGCTCGGAATTGAACAACGACAGCTGTCGAGAAATTCAAATGGTCATAACTTGTCACACGGAAGTCCGATTCAGGCGCATAATATATGGAGACGCTCGAAATTGAACAACGAAAGCTCTCGAGAAATTCAAATGGTCATAACTTTTCAAATGGAAGTCCGATTCAGGTGCATAATATATCGAGAAGCTTGAAATTGAACAACAGAAGCTCTCGAGAAATTCAAATGGTCATAACTTGTCACACGAAGTCCGATTCAGGTGCATAATATACCGAGACGCTCGAAATTGAACAACGGAAGCTCTCGAGAAATTCAAATGGTCATAACTTATCACACGGAAGTCCGATTCAGGTGCATAATATATCGAGAAGCTTGAAATTGAACAACAGAAGCTCTCGAGAAATTCAAATGGTCATAACTTGTCACACGAAGTCCGATTCAGGCGCATAATATATCGAGACGCTCGAAATTGAACAACAGAAGCTCTCGAGAAATTCAAATGGTCATAACTTGTCACACGAAGTCTGATTCAGGCGCATAATATATCGAGAAGCTTGAAATTGAGCAACAGAAGCTCTCGAGAAATTCAAATGGTCATAACTTGTCACACGAAGTCCGATTCAGGCGCATAATATATCGAGAAGCTTGAAATTGAACAACAGAAGCTCTCGAGAAATTCAAATGGTCATAACTTATCACACGGAAGTCCGATTCAGGCGCATAATATATCGAGACGCTCGAAATTGAACAACGGAAGCACTCAAGAAATTCAAATGGTCATAACTTATCACACGGAAGTTCGATTCAGACGCATAATATATCGAGAAGCTTGAAATTGAACAACGGAAGCTGTCGATAAATTCAAATGGTCATAACTTATCACACGGAAGTCCGATTCAGGTGCATAATATATCGAGAAGCTTGAAATTGAACAACGGAAGCAGTCGAGAAATTCAAATGGTCATAACTTATGACACAGATGTCCGATTCAGGCGCATAATATATCGAGACGCTCGAAATTGAACAACGAAAGCTCTCGAGAAATTCAAATGGTCATAACTTTTCAAACGGAAGTCCGATTCAGGTGCATAATATATCGAGAAGCTTGAAATTGAACAACGGAAGCTCTCGAGAAATTCAAATGGTCATAACTTATCACACGGAAGTCCGATTCAGGCGCATAATATATCGAGACGCTCGAAATTGAACAACGAAAGCTCTCGAGAAATTCAAATGGTCATAACTTTTCAAACGGAAGTCTGATTTCGGTGCATAATATAATGAGAAGCTTGAAATTGAACAACGGAAGCTCTCGAGAAATTCAAATGGTCATAACTTATCACACGGAAGTCCGATTCAGGCGCATAATATATCGAGACGCTCGAAATTGAACAACGAAAGCTCTCGAGAAATTCAAATGGTCATAACTTTTCAAACGGAAGTCTGATTGCGGTGCATAATATAATGAGAAGCTTGAAATTGAACAACGGAAGCTCTCGAGAAATTCAAATGGTCATAACTTATCACACGGAAGTCCGATTCAGGCGCATAATATATCGAGACGCTCGAAATTGCACAACGGAAGCCCTCAAGAAATTCAAATGGTCATAACTTTTCAAACGGAAGTCCGATTAAGGTGCATAATATATCGAGAAGCTTGAAATTGAACAACAGAAGCTGTCGAGAAATTCAAATGGTCATAACTTTTGACACAGAAGTCCGATTCAGGCGCATAATATATCGAGACGCTCGAAATTGAACAACGAAAGCTCTCGAGAAATTCAAATGGTCATAACTTTTCAAACGGAAGTCCGATTCAGGTGCATAATATATCGAGAAGCTTGAAATTGAACAACGGAAGCTCTCGAGAAATTCAAATGGTCATAACTTATCACATGGAAGTCCGATTAAGGCGCATAATATACCGAGACGCTCGAAATTGCACAACGGAAGCCCTCAAGAAATTCCAATGGTCATAACTATCACACGGAAGTCCGATTAAGGTGCATAATATATCGAGAATCTCGAAATTGAACAACGGAAGCTCTTGAGAAATTCAAATGGTCATAACTTATCACACAAAAGTCCGATTCAGGCGCATAATATATCTAGACACTCGAAATTGAACAACGGAAGCTCTCGAGAAATTCAAATGGTCATAACTTATCACACGGAAGTCCGATTCAGGCGCATAATATATCGAGACGCTCGAAATTGAACAACGGAAGCACTCGAGAAATTCAAATGGTCATAACTTATCACACGGAGGTCCGATTCCGGCGGATAGTATATCGAGAAGCTCATAATTGAACAACGAAAGCTCTCAAGAAATTCAAATGCTCATAACTTATCCCAAGGAAGTCCGATTCAGGCGCATGATATATCTAGACACTCGAAATTGAACAACGGAAGCTCTCGAGAAATTCAAATGGTCATAACTTCTCACACGGAAGTCCGATTCAGGTGCATAATATATCGAGAAGCTTGAATTTGAACAACAGAAGCTCTTGAGAAATTCAAATGGTCATAACTTATCACACGGAAGTCCGATTCAGGTGCATAATATATCGAGACCCTCGAAATTGCACAACGGAAGCCCTCAAGAAAGTCAAATGGTGATAACTTTTCAAACGGAAGTCCGATTCAGGTGCATAATATATCGAGAAACTTGAAATTGAACAATGGAAGCTCTCGAGAAATTCAAATGGTCATAACTTATGACACAGAAGTCCGATTCAGGCGCATAATATATCGAGACGCTCGAAATTGAACAACGAAAGCTCTCGAGAAATTCAAGTGGTCATAACTTTTCAAACGGAAGTCCGATTCAGGTGCATAATATATCGGGAAGCTTGAAATTGAACAACGGAAGCTCTCGAGAAATTCAAATGGTCATAACTTATCATATGGAAGTCCGATTAAGGCGCATAATATACCGAGACGCTCGAAATTGCACAACGGAAGCCCTCAAGAAATTCCAATGGTCATAACTTATCACACGGAAGTCCGATAAAGGTGCATAATATATGGAGAATCTTGAAATTGAACAACGGAAGCTGTCGAGAAATTCAAATGGTCATAACTTATGACACAGAAGTCCGATTCAGGCGCATAATATATCGAGACGCTCGAAATTGAACAACGAAAGCTCTCGAGAAATTCAAGTGGTCATAACTTTTCAAACGGAAGTCCGATTCAGGTGCATAATATATCGAGAAGCTTGAAATTGAACAACGGAAGCTCTCGAGATTTCAAATGGTCATAACTTATCACACGTAGGTCCGATTCTGGCGGATAGTATATCGAGAAGCTCATAATTGAACAACGAAAGCTCTCAAGAAATTCAAATGGTCATAACTTATCACACGGAAGTCCGATTAAGGCGCAAAATATACCGAGACGCTCGAAATTGCACAACGGAAGCCCTCAAGAAATTCAAATGGTCATAACTTATCACACGGAAGTCCGATTAAGGTGCATAGTATATCGAGAAGCTCATAATTGAACAACGAAAGCTCTCAAGAAATTCAAATGGTCATAACTTATCACACGGAAGTCCGATTCAGGCGCATAATATATCGAGACGCTCGAAATTGAACAACGAAAGCTCTCGAGAAATTCAAGTGGTCATAACTTTTCAAACGGAAGTCCGATTCAGGTGCATAATATATCGAGAAGCTTGAAATTGAACAACGGAAGCTCTCGAGAAATTCAAATGGTCATAACTTATCACACGTAGGTCCGATTCTGGCGGATAGTATATCGAGAAGCTCATAATTGAACAACGAAAGCTCTCAAGAAATTCAAATGGTCATAACTTATCACACGGAAGTCCGATTAAGGCGCATAATATATCGAGACGCTCGAAATTGAACAACGGAAGCTCTCGAGAAATTCAAATGGTCATAACTTATCACATGTAGGTCCGATTCCGGCGAATAGTATATTGAGAAGCTTATAATTGAACAACGAAAGCTCTCAAGAAATTCAAATGGTCATAACTTATCACACGGAAGTCCGATTCAGGCGCAAAATATACCGAGACGCTCGAAATTGCACAACGGAAGCCCTCAAGAAATTCAAATGGTCATAACTTATCACACGGAAGTCCGATTAAGGTGCATAGTATATCGAGAAGCTCATAATTGAACAACGAAAGCTCTCAAGAAATTCAAATTGTCATAACTTATCACACGGAAGTCCGATTCAGGCACATAATATATCGAGACGCTCGAAATTGAACAACGAAAGCTCTCGAGAAATTCAAGTGGTCATAACTTTTCAAACGGAAGTCCGATTCAGGTGCAGAATATATCGAGAAGCTTGAAATTGAACAACAGATGCTCTCGAGAAATTCAAATGGTCATAACTTATCACACGTAGGTCCGATTCTGGCGGATAGTATATCGAGAAGCTCATAATTGAACAACGAAAGCTCTCAAGAAATTCAAATGGTCATAACTTATCACACGGAAGTCCGATTCAGGCGCATAATATATCGAGACGCTCGAAATTGAACAACGGAAGCACTCGAGAAATTCAAATGGTCATAACTTATCACACGGAAGTCCGATTCAGACGCATAATATATCGAGAAGCTTGAAATTGAACAACGGAAGCTCTCGAGAAATTCAAATGGTCATAACTTTTCAAACGAAAGTCCGATTCAGGTGCATAATATATCGGGAAGCTTGAAATTGAACAACGGAAGCTCTTGAGAAATTCAAATGGTCATAACTTATCACACAAAAGTCCGATTCAGGCGCATAATATATCTAGACACTCGAAATTGAACAACGGAAGCTCTCGAGAAATTCAAATTGTTATAACTTATCACACGGAAGTCCGATTCAGGCGCATAATATATCGAGACGCTCGAAATTGAACAACGGAAGCACTCGAGATTTTCAAATGGTCATAACTTATCACACGGAAGTCCGATTCAGGCGCATAATATATCGAGACGCTCGAAATTGAACAACGGAAGCACTCAAGAAATTCAAATGGTCATAACTTATCACACGGAAGTTCGATTCAGACGCATAATATATCGAGAAGCTTGAAATTGAACAACGGAAGCTCTCGAGAAATTCAAATGATCATAACTTTTCAAACGAAAGTCCGATTCAGGTGCATAATATATCGGGAAGCTTGAAATTGAACAACGGAAGCTCTTGAGAAATTCAAATGGTCATAACTTATCACACAAAAGTCCGATTCAGGCGCATAATATATCTAGACACTCGAAATTGAACAACGGAAGCTCTCGAGAAATTCAAATTGTTATAACTTATCACACGGAAGTCCGATTCAGGCGCATAATATATCGAGACGCTCGAAATTGAACAACGGAAGCACTCGAGAAATTCAAATGGTCATAACTTATCACACGGAGGTTCGATTCCGGTGGATAGTATATCGAGAAGCTCATAATTGAACAACGAAAGCTCTCAAGAAATTCAAATGCTCATAACTTATCCCAAGGAAGTCCGATTCCGGCGCATGATATATCTAGACACTCGAATTTGAACAATGGAAGCTCTCGAGAAATTGTTATGGTCATAACTTCTCACACGGAAGTCCGATTCAGGTGCATAATATATCGAGAAGCTTGAATTTGAACAACAGAAGCTCTTGAGAAATTCAAATGGTCATAACTTATCTCACGGAAGTCCGATTCAGGTGCATAATATATCGAGACCCTCGAAATTGCACAACGGAAGCCCTCAAGAAAGTCAAATGGTGATAACTTTTCAAACGGAAGTCCGATTCAGGTGCATAATATATCGAGAAGCTTGAAATTGAACAATGGAAGCTCTCGAGAAATTCAAATGGTCATAACTTATGACACAGAAGTCCGATTCAGGCGCATAATATATCGAGACGCTCGAAATTGAACAACGAAAGCTCTCGAGAAATTCAAGTGGTCATAACTTTTCAAACTGAAGTCCGATTCAGGTGCATAATATATCGAGAAGCTTGAAATTGAACAACGGAAGCTCTCGAGAAATTCAAATGGTCATAACTTATCACATGGAAGTCCGATTAAGGCGCATAATATACCGAGACGCTCGAAATTGCACAACGGAAGCCCTCGAGAAATTCAAATGGTCATAACTTATCACACGGAAGTCCGATAAAGGTGCATAGTATATCGAGAATCTTGAAATTGAACAACGGAAGCTGTCGAGAAATTCAAATTGTCATAACTTATCACACGGAAGTCCGATTCAGGCACATAATATATCAAGACGCTCGAAATTGAACAACGAAAGCTCTCGAGAAATTCAAGTGGTCATAACTTTTCAAACGGAAGTCCGATTCAGGTGCATAATATATCGAGAAGCTTGAAATTGAACAACAGATGCTCTCGAGAAATTCAAATGATCATAACTTATCACACGTAGGTCCGATTCTGGCGGATAGTATATCGAGAAGCTCATAATTGAACAACGAAAGCTCTCAAGAAATTCAAATGGTCATAACTTATCACACGGAAGTCCGATTAAGGCGCATAATGTATCGAGACGCTCGAAATTGAACAACGGAAGCACTCGAGAAATTCAAATGGTCATAACTTATCACACGGAAGTCCGATTAAGGTGCATAGTATATCGAGAAGCTCATAATTGAACAACGAAAGCTCTCAAGAAATTCAAATGGTCATAACTTATCACACGGAAGTCCGATTCAGGCACATAATATATCGAGACGCTCGAAATTGAACAACGGAAGCTCTCGAGAAATTCAAATGGTCATAACTTTTCAAACGGAAGTCCGATTCAGGTGCATAATATATCGAGAAGCTTGAAATTGAACAACGGAAGCTCTCGAGAAATTCAAATGGTCATAACTTATCACACGGAGGTCCGATTCTGGCGGATAGTATATCGAGAAGCTCATAATTGAACAACGAAAGCTCTCAAAAAATTCAAATGGTCATAACTTATCACACGGAAGTCCGATTAAGGCGCATAATATATCGAGACGCTCGAAATTGAACAACGGAAGCTCTCGAGAAATTCAAATGGTCATAACTTATCACATGTAGGTCCGATTCCGGCGAATAGTATATTGAGAAGCTCATAATTGAACAACGGAAGCTCTCGAGAAATTCAAATGCTCATAACTTATCACACGGAAGTCCGATTCAGGCGCATAATATATCGAGACGCTCGAAATTGAACAACGGAAGCTCTCGAGAAATTCAAATGGTCATAACTTATCACACGGAAGTCCGATTAAGGTGCATAGTATATCGAGAAGCTCATAATTGAACAACGAAAGCTCTCAAGAAATTCAAATTGTCATAACTTATCACACGGAAGTCCGATTCAGGCACATAATATATCGAGACGCTCGAATTTGAACAACGAAAGCTCTCGAGAAATTCAAGTGGTCATAACTTTTCAAACGGAAGTCCGATTCAGGTGCAGAATATATCGAGAAGCTTGAAATTGAACAACAGAAGCACTCGAGAAATTCAAATGGTCATAACTTATCACACGGAGGTCCGATTCTGGCAGATAGTATATCGAGAAGCTCATAATTGAACAACGAAAGCTCTGAAGAAATTCAAATGCTCATAACTTATCACACGGAAGTCCGATTCAGACGCATAATATATCGAGACGCTCGAAATTGAACAACGGAAGCACTCGAGAAATTCAAATGGTCATAACTTATCACACGGAAGTCCGATTCAGACGCATAATATATCGAGAAGCTTGAAATTGAACAACGGAAGCTCTCGAGAAATTCAAATGATCATAACTTTTCAAACGAAAGTCCGATTCAGGTGCATAATATATCGGGAAGCTTGAAATTGAACAACGGAAGCTCTTGAGAAATTCAAATGGTCATAACTTATCACACAAAAGTCCGATTCAGGCGCATAATATATCTAGACACTCGAAATTGAACAACGGAAGCTCTCGAGAAATTCAAATGGTCATAACTTATCACACGGAAGTCCGATTCAGACGCATAATATATCGAGACGCTCGAAATTGAACAACGGAAGCACTTGAGAAATTCAAATGGTCATAACTTATCACACGGAGGTTCGATTCCGGTGGATAGTATATCGAGAAGCTCATAATTGAACAACGAAAGCTCTCAAGAAATTCAAATGCTCATAACTTATCCCAAGGAAGTCCGATTCCGGCGCATGATATATCTAGACACTCGAATTTGAACAATGGAAGCTCTCGAGAAATTCAAATGGTCATAACTTCTCACACGGAAGTCCGATTCAGGTGCATAATATATCGAGAAGCTTGAATTTGAACAACAGAAGCTCTTGAGAAATTCAAATGGTCATAACTTATCTCACGGAAGTCCGATTCAGGTGCATAATATATCGAGACCCTCGAAATTGCACAACGGAAGCCCTCAAGAAAGTCAAATGGTGATAACTTTTCAAACGGAAGTCCGATTCAGGTGCATAATATATCGAGAAGCTTGAAATTGAACAATGGAAGCTCTCGAGAAATTCAAATGGTCATAACTTATGACACAGAAGTCCGATTCAGGCGCATAATATATCGAGACGCTCGAAATTGAACAGCGAAAGCTCTCGAGAAATTCAAGTGGTCATAACTTTTCAAACTGAAGTCCGATTCAGGTGCATAATATATCGAGAAGCTTGAAATTGAACAACGGAAGCTCTCGAGAAATTCAAATGGTCATAACTTATCACATGGAAGTCCGATTAAGGCGCATAATATACCGAGACGCTCGAAATTGCACAACGGAAGCCCTCAAGAAATTCAAATGGTCATAACTTATCACACGGAAGTCCGATAAAGGTGCATAGTATATCGAGAATCTTGAAATTGAACAACGGAAGCTGTCGAGAAATTCAAATTGTCATAACTTATCACACGGAAGTCCGATTCAGGCACATAATATATCGAGACGCTCGAAATTGAACAACGAAAGCTCTCGAGAAATTCAAATGGTCATAACTTTTCAAACGGAAGTCCGATTCAGGTGCATAATATATCGAGAAGCTTGAAATTGAACAACAGATGCTCTCGAGAAATTCAAATGGTCATAACTTATCACACGTAGGTCCGATTCTGGCGGATAGTATATCGAGAAGCTCATAATTGAACAACGAAAGCTCTCAAGAAATTCAAATGGTCATAACTTATCACACGGAAGTCTGATTAAGGCGCATAATATACCGAGACGCTCGAAATTGAACAACGGAAGCTCTCGAGAAATTCAAATGGTCATAACTTATCACACGGACGTCCGATTAAGGTGGATAGTATATCGAGAAGCTCATAATTGAACAACGAAAGCTCTCAAGAAATTCAAATGGTCATAACTTATCACACGGAAGTCCGATTCAGGCACATAATATATCGAGACGCTCGAAATTGAACAACGAAAGCTCTCGAGAAATTCAAGTGGTCATAACTTTTCAAACGGAAGTCCGATTCAGGTGCATAATATATCGAGAAGCTTGAAATTGAACAACGGAAGCTCTCGAGAAATTCAAATGGTCATAACTTATCACACGGAGGTCCGATTCTGGCGGATAGTATATCGAGAAGCTCATAATTGAACAACGAAAGCTCTCAAAAAATTCAAATGGTCATAACTTATCACACGGAAGTCCGATTAAGGCGCATAATATACCGAGACGCTCGAAATTGAACAACGGAAGCTCTCGAGAAATTCAAATGGTCATAACTTATCACATGTAGGTCCGATTCCGGCGAATAGTATATTGAGAAGCTCATAATTGAACAACGAAAGCTCTCAAGAAATTCAAATGGTCATAACTTATCACACGGAAGTCCGATTCAGGCGCAAAATATACCGAGACGCTCGAAATTGCACAACGGAAGCCCTCAAGAAATTCAAATGGTCATAACTTATCACACGGAAGTCCGATTAAGGTGCATAATATATCGAGAAGGTCATAATTGAACAACGAAAGCTCTCAAGAAATTCAAATTGTCATAACTTATCACACGGAAGTCCGATTCAGGCACATAATATATCGAGACGCTCGAAATTGAACAACGAAAGCTCTCGAGAAATTCAAGTGGTCATAACTTTTCAAACGGAAGTCCGATTCAGGTGCAGAATATATCGAGAAGCTTGAAATTGAACAACAGATGCTCTCGAGAAATTCAAATGGTCATAACTTATCACACGGAGGTCCGATTCTGGCAGATAGTATATCGAGAAGCTCATAATTGAACAACGAAAGCTCTGAAGAAATTCAAATGCTCATAACTTATCACACGGAAGTCCGATTAAGGCGCATAATGTATCGAGACGCTCGAAATTGAACAACGGAAGCACTCGAGAAATTCAAATGGTCATAACTTATCACACGGAAGTCCGATTTAGACGCATAATATATCGAGAAGCTTGAAATTGAACAACGGAAGCTCTCGAGAAATTCAAATGATCATAACTTTTCAAACGAAAGTCCGATTCAGGTGCATAATATATCGGGAAGCTTGAAATTGAACAACGGAAGCTCTTGAGAAATTCAAATGGTCATAACTTATCACACAAAAGTCCGATTCAGGCGCATAATATATCTAGACACTCGAAATTGAACAACGGAAGCTCTCGAGAAATTCAAATGGTTATAACTTATCACACGGAAGTCCGATTCAGACGCATAATATATCGAGACGCTCGAAATTGAACAACGGAAGCACTCGAGAATTCAAATGGTCATAACTTATCACACGGAGGTTCGATTCCGGTGGATAGTATATCGAGAAGCTCATAATTGAACAACGAAAGCTCTCAAGAAATTCAAATGCTCATAACTTATCCCAAGGAAGTCCGATTCCGGCGCATGATATATCTAGACACTCGAAATTGAACAACGGAAGCTCTTGAGAAATTCAAATGGTCATAACTTATCACACGGAAGTCCGATTCAGGTGCATAATATGTCGAGAAGCTTGAAATTGAACAACAGAAGCTCTTGAGAAATTCAAATGGTCATAACTTATCTCACGGAAGTCCGATTCAGGTGCATATATATCGAGACCCTCGAAATTGCACAACGGAAGCCCTCAAGAAAGTCAAATGGTGATAACTTTTCAAACGGAAGTCCGATTCAGGTGCATAATATATCGAGAAGCTTGAAATTGAACAATGGAAGCTCTCGAGAAATTCAAATGGTCATAACTTATGACACAGAAGTCCGATTCAGGCGCATAATATATCGAGACGCTCGAAATTGAACAGCGAAGCTCTCGAGAAATTCAAATGGTCATAACTTTTCAAACAGAAGTCCGATTCAGGTGCATAATATATCGAGAAGCTTGAAATTGAACAACGGAAGCTCTCGAGAAATTCAAATGGTCATAACTTATACACGAAGTCCGATTAGGCGATAATATATCGAGACCTCGAAATTGACAACGAAGCCTCAGAAATTCAAATGGTCATAACTTTCAAACGGAGTCCGATTCAGGTGCATATATATCGAGAACTTGAAATTGAACAACGGAAGCTTCGAGAAATTCAAATGGTCATAACTTATCACACGGAAGTCCGATTCAGGCACATAATATATCGAGAGCTTGAAATTGAACAAGGAAGCTGTCGAGAAATTCAATGGTCATAACTTTTCAAACGGAAGTCCGATTCCAGCGCAACATATCGAGACGCTTGAAATTGAACAACGGAAGCTCTCGAGAAAATTCAAATGGTCATAACTTATTAAACGGAAGTCCGATTCGGCGCATAATATATCGAGACGCTCGAAATTGAACAACGGAAGCTCTCGAGAAATTCAAATGGTCATAACTTTTCAAACGGAGTCTGATTCAGGTGCATAATATTCGAGAAGCTGAAATTGAACAACGGAAGCTCTCGAGAAATTCAAATGGTCATAACTTATCACACGGAAGTCGATTAGGTCATAATATATCGAGAAGCTTGAATTGAACAACGAAAGCTCTCGAGAAATTCAAATGGTCATAACTTATCACACGGAAGTCCGATTCAGGCGCATAATATATCGAGAAGCTCGAAATTGAACAACGGAAGCTCTCGAGAAATTCAAATGGTCATAACTTTTCAACGGAAGTCCGATTCAGGGCGAATATATCGAGAAGCTGAAATTGAACAACGAAGCTCTCGAGAAATTCAAATGGTCATAACTTATCACACGAGTCCGATTCAGGCGATAATATATAGACCTCGAAATGAACAACGGAAGCTCTCGAGAAATTCAAATGGTCATAACTTATCACACGGAAGTCCGATTCAGGCGCATAATATATCGAGACGCTCAAAATTGAACAACGAAGCTCTCGAGAAATCAAATGGTCATAACTTTTCAACGGAATCGATTCAGGCGCAAATATATCGAGAAGCTGAAATTGAACAACGGAAGCTCTCGAGAAATTCAAATGGTCTAACTTATCACACGGAAGTCCGATTAAGTGCATATATATCGAGAAGCTCAAATTGAACAACGAAAGCTCTCAGAAATTCAAATGGTCATAACTTATCAACGGAAGTCCGATTCAGGCGCATAATATATCGAGAAGCTCGAATTGAACAACGGAAGCTCTCGAGAAATTCAAATGGTCATAACTTTCAAACGGAAGTCCGATTAGGTGCAAATATATCGAGACGCTTGAAATTGAACAACGGAAGCTCTCGAGAAATTCAAATGGTCATAACTTATCACACGGAAGTCCGATTCAGGCGAATAATATATCGAGACAGTCGAAATTGAAACAACGAAGCTCTCGAGAAATTCAATGGTCATAACTTATCACACGGAAGTCCGATTCAAGGGCATAATATATCGAGAGCTGAAAATTGAACAACGGAAGCACTCGAGAAATTCAAATGGTCATAACTTATCACACGGAGTCCGATTCAGACGCATAATATATCGAGAAGCTTGAAATTGAACAACGGAAGCTCTCGAGAAATTCAAATGTCATAACTTATCACACGAAGTCCGATTCAGGTGCATAATATATCGAGAAGCTTGAAATTGAACAACGGAAGCCTCGAGAAATTCAAATGGTCATAACTTATCACACAGAAGTCCGATTCAGGCGCATAATATATCGAGACGCTCGAAATTGAACAACGAAGCTCTCGAGAAATTCAAAATGGTTCATAACTTTTCAACGAAGTCCGATTCAGGGCATAATATATCGAGAAGCTTGAATTGAACAACGGAAGCTCTCGAGAAATTCAAATGGTCATAACTTATCACACGGAAGTCCGATTCAGGCGCATATATTATCGAGACGCTCGAAATTGAACAACGAAAGCTCTCGAGAAATTCAAATGGTCATAACTTATCAAGGAAGTCGATTCAGGCGCATAATAT
>NW_021144119.1:0-40508 GCF_004193775.1 Glycine soja
GTCTCGATATATTATGCACTTGAATCGAATCTCTGAGTGAAAAGTTATGACCATTTGAATTCTTGAGAGCTTCCGTTGTTCAATTTCGAGCATCTCGATATATTATGCACATGAATCAAACCTCTGAGTGAAATGTTATGACCATTTCAATTTCTCGAGAGCTTCCGTTGCTCAATTTCGAGCGCCTCGATATATTATTCGCCTAAATCGAACCTCCGAGTAAAAAATTATGACCATTTGAATTTCTCGAGAGCTTCCGTTGTTCAATTTCGAGCGTCTCGATATATTATGCACATGAATCGGATCTCTGAGTCAAAAGTTATGACCATTTGAATTTCTCGAGAGCTTCCGGTTCTCAATTTCGAGCACCTCGATATATTATGCGCCTGAATCGGACCTCCGAGTTAAAAGTTATGACCATTGGAATTTCTCGAGAACTTCCGTTGTTCAATTTCTAGCGTCTCGATATATTATGCACTTGAATCGGACTCTGAGTGAAAAGTTATGACCATTTCAATTTCTCGAGAGCTTCCGTTGTTCAATTTCGAGCGCCTCCGATATATTATTCTCCTTAATCGAACCTCCGAGTCAAAAGTTATGACCATTTGAATTGCTCCAGAGCTTCCATTGTTGAATTTCGAGCGTCTCGATATATTATGCGCCGGAATCGATCTCCGAGTGAGAAGTTATGACAATTTGAATTTCTAGAGTCCATCCATTGTTCAATTTCGAGCGTCTCGATATATTATGCGCCTGAATTGGACCTCCGAGTTAAAAGTTATGACATTTGAATTTCTCGAGAGCTTCCGTTGTTCAATTTCGAGCGTCTCGATATATTATGCACATGAATCGGACCTCTGAGTGAAAAGTTATGCTCATTTGAATTTCTCGAGAGCTTCCAGTTCTTAATTTCGAGCACCTCGATATATTATGCGCCTAAATCGAACCTCCGAGTGAAAAGTTCTGACCATTTGAATTGCTCCAGAGCTTGCACTGTTGATTTCGAGCGTCTCGATATATTATGCGCCTGAATCGGACCTCCGAGTTAAAAGTTATGACCATTTGAATTTCTCGAGAGCTTCCGTTGTTGAATTTCGAGCGTCTCGATATATTATGCGCCTGAATCGAATCTCTGAGTGAAAAGTTATGACCATTTGAATTTCTTGAGAGCTTCCGTTGTTCAATTTCGAGCGTCTCGATATATTATGCACATGAATCGGACCTCTGAGTGAAAAGTTATGACCTTTCGAATTTCTCGAGAGCTTCCAGTTCTCAATTTCGACCACCTCGATATATTATGCGCCTGAATCGAACCTCCGAGTGAAAAGTTATGACCATTTGAATTGCTCCAGAGCTTCCACTGTTGAATTTCGAGCGTCTCGATATATTATGCGCCTGAATCTGACCTCTGAGTTAAAAGTTATGACCATTTGAATTTCTCGAGAGCTTCCGTTGTTCAATTTCTAGCGTCTCAATATATTATGCGCTTGAATCGGATCTCTGAGTGAAAAGTTATGACCATTTGAATTTCTCGAGAGCTTCCGTTGTTCAATTTCGAGCGTCTCGATATTTTATGCACATGAATCGAACCTCTGAGTGAAACGTTATGACCATTTGAATTTCTCGAGAGCTTCCGGTTCTCAATTTCGAGCACCTCGATATATTATGCGCCTGAATCGGACCTCCGAGTTAAAAGTTATGACCATTGGAATTTCTCGAGAACTTCCGTTGTTCAATTTCTAGCGTCTCGATATATTATGCACTTGAATCGGACCTCTGAGTGAAAAGTTATGACCATTTCAATTTCTCGAGAGCTTCCGTTGTTCAATTTCGAGCGCCTCGATATATTATTCTCCTTAATCGAACCTCCGAGTCAAAAGTTATGACCATTTGAATTGCTCCAGAGCTTCCATTGTTGAATTTCGAGCGTCTCGATATATTATGCGCCGGAATCGGATCTCCGAGTGAGAAGTTATGACAATTTGAATTTCTAGAGTCCATCCATTGTTCAATTTCGAGCGTCTCGATATATTATGCGCCTGAATTGGACCTCCGAGTTAAAAGTTATGACCATTTGAATTTCTCGAGAGCTTCCGTTGTTCAATTTCGAGCGTCTCGATATATTATGCACATGAATCGGACCTCTGAGTGAAAAGTTATGCTCATTTGAATTTCTCGAGAGCTTCCAGTTCTTAATTTCGAGCACCTCGATATATTATGCGCCTAAATCGAACCTCCGAGTGAAAAGTTCTGACCATTTGAATTGCTCCAGAGCTTGCACTGTTGAATTTCGAGCGTCTCGATATATTATGCGCCTGAATCGGACCTCCGAGTTAAAAGTTATGACCATTTGAATTTCTCGAGAGCTTCCGTTGTTGAATTTCGAGCGTCTCGATATATTATGCGCCTGAATCGAATCTCTGAGTGAAAAGTTATGACCATTTGAATTTCTTGAGAGCTTCCGTTGTTCAATTTCGAGCGTCTCGATATATTATGCACATGAATCGGACCTCTGAGTGAAAAGTTATGACCTTTCGAATTTCTCGAGAGCTTCCAGTTCTCAATTTCGACCACCTCGATATATTATGCGCCTGAATCGAACCTCCGAGTGAAAAGTTATGACCATTTGAATTGCTCCAGAGCTTCCACTGTTGAATTTCGAGCGTCTCGATATATTATGCGCCTGAATCTGACCTCTGAGTTAAAAGTTATGACCATTTGAATTTCTCGAGAGCTTCCGTTGTTCAATTTCTAGCGTCTCAATATATTATGCGCTTGAATCGGATCTCTGAGTGAAAAGTTATGACCATTTGAATTTCTCGAGAGCTTCCGTTGTTCAATTTCGAGCGTCTCGATATTTTATGCACATGAATCGAACCTCTGAGTGAAACGTTATGACCATTTGAATTTCTCGAGAGCTTCCGGTTCTCAATTTCGAGCACCTCGATATATTATGCGCCTGAATCGAACCTTCGAGTGAAAAGTTATGACAATTTGAATTGCTCCAGAGCTTCCACGGTTGAATTTCGAGCGTCTCGATATATTATGCGCCTGAATCGGACCTCCGAGTTAAAAGTTATGACCATTTGAATTTCTCGAGAGCTTCCGTTGTTGAATTTCGAGCGTCTCGATATATTATGCGCCGGAATCGAATCTCTGAGTGAAAAGTTATGACCATTTGAATTTCTCGGGAGCTTCCGTTGTTCAATTTCTAGCGTCTCGATATATAATGCACATGAATCGGACCTCTGAGTGAAAAGTTATGACCATTTGAACTTCTAGAGTCCTTCCGTTGTTCAATTACGAGCGTCTCGATATATTATGCGCCTGAATCGGACCTCCGAGTTGAAAGTTATGACCATTGGAATTTCTCGAGAGCTTCCGTTGTTCAATTTCTAGTGTCTCGATATATTATGCACTTGAATCGAATCTCTGAGTGAAAAGTTATGACCATTTGAATTTCTCGAGAGCTTCCGTTGTTCAATTTCGAGCGTCTCGATATATTATGCACATGAATCGGACCTCTGAGTGAAAAGTTATGACCATTTCAATTTCTCGAGAGCTTCCGTTGCTCAATTTCGAGCGCCTCGATATATTATTCGCCTAAATCGAACCTCCGAGTAAAAAATTATGACCATTTGAATTTCTCGAGAGCTTCCGTTGTTCAATTTCGAGCGTCTCGATATATTATGCACATGAATCGGATCTCTGAGTCAAAAGTTATGACCATTTGAATTTCTCGAGAGCTTCCGGTTCTCAATTTCGAGCACCTCGATATATTATGCGCCTGAATCGGACCTCCGAGTTAAAAGTTATGACCATTGGAATTTCTCGAGAACTTCCGTTGTTCAATTTCTAGCGTCTCGATATATTATGCACTTGAATCGGACCTCTGAGTGAAAAGTTATGACCATTTCAATTTCTCGAGAGCTTCCGTTGTTCAATTTCGAGCGCCTCGATATATTATTCGCCTTAATCGAACCTCCGAGTCAAAAGTTATGACCATTTGAATTGCTCCAGAGCTTCCATTGTTGAATTTCGAGCGTCTCGATATATTATGCGCCGGAATCGGATCTCCGAGTGAGAAGTTATGACAATTTGAATTTCTAGAGTCCATCCATTGTTCAATTTCGAGCGTCTCGATATATTATGCGCCTGAATTGGACCTCCGAGTTAAAAGTTATGACCATTTGAATTTCTCGAGAGCTTCCGTTGTTCAATTTCGAGCGTCTCGATATATTATGCACATGAATCGGACCTCTGAGTGAAAAGTTATGCTCATTTGAATTTCTCGAGAGCTTCCAGTTCTTAATTTCGAGCACCTCGATATATTATGCGCCTGAATCGAACCTCCGAGTGAAAAGTTCTGACCATTTGAATTGCTCCAGAGCTTGCACTGTTGAATTTCGAGCGTCTCGATATATTATGCGCCTGAATCGGACTTCCGAGTTAAAAGTTATGACCATTTGAATTTCTCGAGAGCTTCCGTTGTTGAATTTCGAGCGTCTCGATATATTATGCGCCTGAATCGAATCTCTGAGTGAAAAGTTATGACCATTTGAATTTCTTGAGAGCTTCCGTTGTTCAATTTCGAGCGTCTCGATATATTATGCACATGAATCGGACCTCTGAGTGAAAAGTTATGACCTTTCGAATTTCTCGAGAGCTTCCAGTTCTCAATTTCGAGCACCTCGATATATTATGCGCCTGAATCGAACCTCCGAGTGAAAAGTTATGACCATTTGAATTGCTCCAGAGCTTCCACTGTTGAATTTCGAACGTCTCGATATATTATGCGCCTGAATCTGACCTCTGAGTTAAAAGTTATGACCATTTGAATTTCTCGAGAGCTTCCGTTGTCCAATTTCTAGCGTCTCAATATATTATGCGCTTGAATCGGATCTCTGAGTGAAAAGTTATGACCATTTGAATTTCTCGAGAGCTTCCGTTGTTCAATTTCGAGCGTCTCGATATTTTATGCACATGAATCGAACCTTTGAGTGAAACGTTATGACCATTTGAATTTCTCGAGAGCTTCCGGTTCTCAATTTCGAGCACCTCGATATATTATGCGCCTGAATCGAACCTTCGAGTGAAAAGTTATGACCATTTGAATTGCTCCAGAGCTTCCACGGTTGAATTTCGAGCGTCTCGATATATTATGCGCCTGAATCGGACCTCCGAGTTAAAAGTTATGACCATTTGAATTTCTCGAGAGCTTCCGTTGTTGAATTTCGAGCGTCTCGATATATTATGCGCCGGAATCGAATCTCTGAGTGAAAAGTTATGACCATTTGAATTTCTCGGGAGCTTCCGTTGTTCAATTTCGAGCGTCTCGATATATAATGCACATGAATCGGACCTCTGAGTGAAAAGTTATGACCATTTGAACTTCTAGAGTCCTTCCGTTGTTCAATTACGAGCGTCTCGATATATTATGCGCCTGAATCGGACCTCCGAGTTAAAAGTTATGACCATTGGAATTTCTCGAGAGCTTCCGTTGTTCAATTTCTAGTGTCTCGATATATTATGCACTTGAATCGAATCTCTGAGTGAAAAGTTATGACCATTTGAATTTCTCGAGAGCTTCCGTTGTTCAATTTCGAGCGTCTCGATATATTATGCACATGAATCGGACCTCTGAGTGAAAAGTTATGACCATTTCAATTTCTCGAGAGCTTCCGTTGCTCAATTTCGAGCGCCTCGATATATTATTCGCCTAAATCGAACCTCCGAGTAAAAAATTATGACCATTTGAATTTCTCGAGAGCTTCCGTTGTTCAATTTCGAGCGTCTCGATATATTATGCACATGAATCGGATCTCTGAGTCAAAAGTTATGACCATTTGAATTTCTCGAGAGCTTCCGGTTCTCAATTTCGAGCACCTCGATATATTATGCGCCTGAATCGGACCTCCGAGTTAAAAGTTATGACCATTGGAATTTCTCGAGAACTTCCGTTGTTCAATTTCTAGCGTCTCGATATATTATGCACTTGAATCGGACCTCTGAGTGAAAAGTTATGACCATTTCAATTTCTCGAGAGCTTCCGTTGTTCAATTTCGAGCGCCTCGATATATTATTCGCCTTAATCGAACCTCCGAGTCAAAAGTTATGACCATTTGAATTGCTCCAGAGCTTCCATTGTTGAATTTCGAGCGTGTCGATATATTATGCGCCGGAATCGGATCTCCGAGTGAGAAGTTATGACAATTTGAATTTCTAGAGTCCATCCATTGTTCAATTTCGAGCGTCTCGATATATTATGCGCCTGAATTGGACCTCCGAGTTAAAAGTTATGACCATTTGAATTTCTCGAGAGCTTCCGTTGTTCAATTTCGAGCGTCTCGATATATTATGCACATGAATCGGACCTCTGAGTGAAAAGTTATGCTCATTTGAATTTCTCGAGAGCTTCCAGTTCTTAATTTCGAGCACCTCGATATATTATGCGCCTGAATCGAACCTCCGAGTGAAAAGTTCTGACCATTTGAATTGCTCCAGAGCTTGCACTGTTGAATTTCGAGCGTCTCGATATATTATGCGCCTGAATCGGACCTCCGAGTTAAAAGTTATGACCATTTGAATTTCTCGAGAGCTTCCGTTGTTGAATTTCGAGCGTCTCGATATATTATGCGCCTGAATCGAATCTCTGAGTGTAAAGTTATTACCATTTGAATTTCTTGAGAGCTTCCGTTGTTCAATTTCGAGCGTCTCGATATATTATGCACATGAATCGGACCTCTGAGTGAAAAGTTATGACCTTTCGAATTTCTCGAGAGCTTCCAGTTCTCAATTTCGAGCACCTCGATATATTATGCGCCTGAATCGAACCTCCGAGTGAAAAGTTATGACCATTTGAATTGCTCCAGAGCTTCCACTGTTGAATTTCGAGCGTCTCGATATATTATGCGCCTGAATCTGAACTCTGAGTTAAAAGTTATGACCATTTGAATTTCTCGAGAGCTTCCGTTGTTCAATTTCTAGCGTCTCAATATATTATGCGCTTGAATCGGATCTCTGAGTGAAAAGTTATGACCATTTGAATTTCTCGAGAGCTTCCGTTGTTCAATTTCGAGCGTCTCGATATTTTATGCACATGAATCGAACCTCTGAGTGAAACATTATGACCATTTGAATTTCTCGAGAGCTTCCGGTTCTCAATTTCGAGCACCTCGATATATTATGCGCCTGAATCGAACCTTCGAGTGAAAAGTTATGACCATTTGAATTGCTCCAGAGCTTCCACGGTTGAATTTCGAGCGTCTCGATATATTATGCGCCTGAATCGGACCTCCGAGTTAAAAGTTATGACCATTTGAATTTCTCGAGAGCTTCCGTTGTTGAATTTCGAGCGTCTCGATATATTATGCGCCGGAATCGAATCTCTGAGTGAAAAGTTATGACCATTTGAATTTCTCGGGAGCTTCCGTTGTTCAATTTCGAGCGTCTCGATATATAATGCACATGAATCGGACCTCTGAGTGAAAAGTTATGACCATTTGAACTTCTAGAGTCCTTCCGTTGTTCAATTACGAGCGTCTCGATATATTATGCGCCTGAATCGGACCTCTGAGTTAAAAGTTATGACCATTTGAATTTCTCGAGAGCTTCCGTTGTTCAATTTCTAGCGTCTCGATATATTATGCGCTTGAATCGGATCTCTGAGTGAAAAGTTATGACCATTTGAATTTTTCGAGAGCTTCCGTTGTTCAATTTCGAGCGTCTCGATATATTATGCACATGAATCGGACCTCTGAGTGAAAAGTTATGACCATTTGAATTTCTCGAGAGCTTCCCGTTCTCAATTTCGAGCACCTCGATATATTATGCGCCTGAATCGAACCTCCGAGTGAAAAGTTATGACCATTTGAATTGCTCCAGAGCTTCCATTGTTGAATTTCGAGCGTCTCGATATATTATGCGCCTGAATCGGACCTCCGAGTTAAAAGTTATGACCATTTGAATTTCTCAAGAGCTTCCGTTGTTGAATTTCGAGCGTCTCGATATATTATGCGCCTGAATCGAATCTCTGAGTGAAAAGTTATGACCATTTGAATTTCTTGAGAGCTTCCGTTGTTCAATTTCGAGCGTCTCGATATATTATGCACATGAATCAAACCTCTGAGTGAAAAGTTATGACCATTTCAATTTCTCGAGAGCTTCCGATGCTCAATTTCGAGCGTCTCGAAATATTATGCACATGAATCGGACCTCTGAGTGAAAAGTTATGACCATTGGAATTTCTCTAGTCCATCCGTTGTTCAATTTCGAGCGTCTCGATATATTATGCGCCTGAATCGGACCTCTGAGTTAAAAGTTATGACCATTTGAATTTCTCGAGAGCTTCCGTTGTTCAATTTCGAGCGTCTCGATATATTATGCACATGAATCGGACCTCTGAGTGAAAAGTTATGACCATTTGAATTTCTAGAGTCCTTCCGTTGTTCAATTACGAGCGTCTCGATATATTATGCGCCTGAATCGGACCTCCGAGTTAAAAGTTATGACCATTGGAATTTCTCTAGTGCTTCCGTTGTTCAATTTCTAGCGTCTCGATATATTATGCACTTGAATCGAATCTCTGAGTGAAAAGTTATGACCATTTGAATTTCTCGACAGCTTCCGTTGCTCAATTTCGAGCGCCTCGATATATTATTCGCCTAAATCGAACCTCCGAGTGAAAAGTTATGACCATTTGAATTGCTCCAGAGCTTCGATTGTTGAATTTCGAGCGTCTCCATATATTATGCGCCTGAATCGGATCTCCGAGTGAGAAGTCATGACCATTTGAATTTCTAGAGTCCATCCGTTGTTCAATTTCAAGCGTCTCGATATATCATGCGCCTGAATCGGACCTCCGAGTTAAAAGTTATGACCATTCGAATTTCTCGAGAGCTTCCGGTTCTCAATTTCGAGCGTCTAGATACAATATGCGCTTGAATGAAACCTCCGAGTGAAACGTTATGACCATTTGAATTGCTCCAGAGCGTCCATTGTTGAATTTCGAGCGTCTCGATATATTATGCGCCTGAATCGGACCTCGGAGTTAAAAGTTATGACCATTTGAATTTCTCGAGAGCTTCCATTGTTTAATTTCTAGCGTCTCGATATATTATGCGCTTGAATTGGATCTCTGAGTGAAAAGTTATGACCATTTGAATTTCTCGAGAGCTTCCGTTGTTCAATTTCTAGTGTCTCGATATATTATGCGCTTGAATCGGATCTCTGAGTGAAAAGTTATGACCATTTGAATTTCTCGAGAGCTTCCGTTGTTCAATTTCGAGCGTCTCGATATATTATGCACATGAATCAGACCTCTGAGTGAAAAGTTATGACCATTTGAATTTCTCGAGAGCTTCCCGTTCTCAATTTCGAGCACCTCGATATATTATGCGCCTGAATCGAACCTCCGAGTGAAAAGTTATGACCATTTGAATTGCTCCAGAGCTTCCATTGTTGAATTTCGAACGTCTCGATATATTATGCGCCTGAATCGGACCTCCGAGTTAAAAGTTATGACCATTTGAATTTCTCAAGAGCTTCCGTTGTTGAATTTCGAGCGTCTCGATATATTATGCGCCTGAATCGAATCTCTGAGTGAAACGTTATGACCATTTGAATTTCTCGAGAGCTTCCCGTTCTCAATTTCGAGCACCTCGATATATTATGCGCCTGAATCGAACCTCCGAGTGAAAAGTTATGACCATTTCAATTTCTCTAGAGCTTCCGTTGCTCAATTTAGAGCGTCTCGATATATTATGCGCCTGAATCGGACCTCCGAGTGAAAAGTTATGACCATTTGAATTTCTCGAGAGCTTCCGTTGTTCAATTTCTAGTGTCTCGATATATTATGCGCTTGAATCGGATCTCTGAGTGAAAAGTTATGACCATTTGAATTTCTCGAGAGCTTCCGTTGTTCAATTTCGAGCGTCTCGATATATTATGCACATGAATCAGACCTCTGAGTGAAAAGTTATGACCATTTGAATTTCTCGAGAGCTTCCCGTTCTCAATTTCGAGCACCTCGATATATTATGCGCCTGAATCGAACCTCCGAGTGAAAAGTTATGACCATTTGAATTGCTCCAGAGCTTCCATTGTTGAATTTCGAACGTCTCGATATATTATGCGCCTGAATCGGACCTCCGAGTTAAAAGTTATGACCATTTGAATTTCTCAAGAGCTTCCGTTGTTGAATTTCGAGCGTCTCGATATATTATGCGCCTGAATCGAATCTCTGAGTGAAACGTTATGACCATTTGAATTTCTCGAGAGCTTCCCGTTCTCAATTTCGAGCACCTCGATATATTATGCGCCTGAATCGAACCTCCGAGTGAAAAGTTATGACCATTTCAATTTCTCTAGAGCTTCCGTTGCTCAATTTAGAGCGTCTCGATATATTATGCGCCTGAATCGGACCTCCGAGTGAAAAGTTATGACCATTTGAATTGCTCGAGAGCTTCCATTGCTCAATTTCGAGCGCCTCGATATATTATTCGCCTAAGTCGAACCTCCGAGTCAAAAGTTATTACCATTTGAATTGCTCCAGAGCTTCCATTGTTGAATTTCGAGCGTCTCGATATATTATGCACCTGAATCGGATCTCCGAGTGAGAAGTTATGACAATTTGAATATCTAGAGTCCATCCATTGTTCAATTTCGAGCGTCTCGATATATTATGCGCCTGAATCAGACCTCTGAGTTAAAAGTTATGACCATTTGAATTTCTCGAGAGCTTCCGTTGTTCAATTTCTAGCGTCTCGATATATTATGCGCTTGAATCGGATCTCTGAGTGAAAAGTTATGACCATTTGAATTTCTCGAGAGCTTCCGTTGTTCAATTTCGAGCGTCTCGATATATTATGCACATGAATCGGACCTCTGAGTGAAAAGTTATGACCATTTGAATTTCTCGAGAGCTTCCCGTTCTCAATTTCGAGCACCTCGATATATTATGCGCCTGAATCGAACCTCCGAGTGAAAAGTTATGACCATTTGAATTGCTCCAGAGCTTCCATTGTTGAATTTCGAGCGTCTCGATATATTATGCGCCTGAATCGGACCTCCGAGTTAAAAGTTATGACCATTTGAATTTCTCAAGAGCTTCCGTTGTTGAATTTCGAGCGTCTCGATATATTATGCGCCTGAATCGAATCTCTGAGTGAAAAGTTATGACCATTTGAATTTCTTGAGAGCTTCCGTTGTTCAATTTCGAGCGTCTCGATATATTATGCACATGAATCAAACCTCTGAGTGAAAAGTTATGACCATTTCAATTTCTCGAGAGCTTCCGATGCTCAATTTCGAGCGTCTCGATATATTATGCACCTGAATCGGACCTCTGAGTGAAAAGTTATGACCATTGGAATTTCTCTAGTCCATCCGTTGTTCAATTTCGAGCGTCTCGATATATTATGCGCCTGAATCGGACCTCTGAGTTAAAAGTTATGACCATTTGAATTTCTCGAGAGCTTCCGTTGTTCAATTTCGAGCGTCTCGAAATATTATGCACATGAATCGGACCTCTGAGTGAAAAGTTATGACCATTTGAATTTCTAGAGTCCTTCCGTTGTTCAATTACGAGCGTCTCGATATATTATGCGCCTGAATCGGACCTCCGAGTTAAAAGTTATGACCATTGGAATTTCTCTAGTGCTTCCGTTGTTCAATTTCTAGCGTCTCGATATATTATGCACTTGAATCGAATCTCTGAGTGAAAAGTTATGACCATTTGAATTTCTCGAGAGCTTTCGTTGCTCAATTTCGAGCGCCTCGATATATTATTCGCCTAAATCGAACCTCCGAGTGAAAAGTTATGACTATTTGAATTGCTCCAGAGCTTCGATTGTTGAATTTCGAGAGTCTCGATATATTATGCGCCTGAATCGAATCTCCGAGTGAGAAGTCATGACCATTTGAATTTCTAGAGTCCATCCGTTGTTCAATTTCGAGCGTCTCGATATATTATGCGCCTGAATCGGACCTCTGAGTTAAAAGTTATGACCATTTGAATTTCTCGAGAGCTTCCGTTGTTCAATTTCGAGCGTCTCGATATATTATGCACATGAATCGGACCTCTGAGTGAAAAGTTATGACCATTTGAATTTCTAGAGTCCTTCCGTTGTTCAATTACGAGCGTCTCGATATATTATGCGCCTGAATCGGACCTCCGAGTTAAAAGTTATGACCATTGGAATTTCTCTAGTGCTTCCGTTGTTCAATTTCTAGCGTCTCGATATATTATGCACTTCAATCGAATCTCTGAGTGAAAAGTTATGACCATTTGAATTTCTCGAGAGCTTCCGTTGCTCAATTTCGAGCGCCTCGATATATTATTCGCCTAAATTGAACCTCCGTGTGAAAAGTTATGACCATTTGAATTGCTCCAGAGCTTCGATTGTTGAATTTCGAGCGTCTCCATATATTATGCGCCTGAATCGGATCTCCGAGTGAGAAGTGATGACCATTTGAATTTCTAGAGTCCATCCGTTGTTCAATTTCAAGCGTCTCGATATATCATGCGCCTGAATCGGACCTCCGAGTTAAAAGTTATGACCATTCGAATTTCTCGAGAGCTTCCGGTTCTCAATTTCGAGCACCTCGATATATTATGCGCTTGAATCGAACCTCCGAGTGTGAAGTTATGACCATTTGAATTTCTAGAGTCCTTCCGTTGTTCAATTACGAGCGTCTCGATATATTATGCGCCTGAATCGGACCTCCGAGTTAAAAGTTATTACCATTTGAATTTCTTGAGAGCTTCCGATGTTCAATTTCGAGCGTCTTGATAGATTATGCGTCTGAATCGGACCTCTGAGTGAAAAGTTATGACCATTCGAATTTCTCGAGAGCTTCCGTTGCTCAATTTCGAGCGCCTCGATATATTATTCGCCTAAATCGAACCTCTGAGTGAAAAGTTATGACCATTTGAATTGCTCCAGAGCTTCCATTGTTGAATTTCGAGCGTCTCGATATATTATGCGCCTGAATCGGATCTCCGAGTGAGAAGTTATGACCATTTGAATTACTAGAGTCCTTCCGTTGTTCAATTACGAGCGTCTCAATATATTATGCGCCTGAATCGGACATCCGAGTTAAAAGTTATAACCATTTGAATTTCTCGAGAGCTTCCGTTGTTCAATTTCGAGCGTCTCGATATATTATGCACATGAATCGGACCTCTGAGTGAAAGTTATGACCATTTCAATTTCTCGAGAGCTTCCGTTGCTTAATTTCGAGCGTCTAGATATAATATGCGCTTGAATGAAACCTCCGAGTGAAACGTTATGACCATTTGAATTGCTCCAGAGCGTCCATTGTTGAATTTCGAGCGTCTCGATATATTATGCGCCTGAATCGGACCTCGGAGTTAAAAGTTATGACCATTTGAATTTCTCGAGAGCTTCCATTGTTTAATTTCTAGCGTCTCGATATATTATGCGCTTGAATTGGATCTCTGAGTGAAAAGTTATGACCATTTGAATTTCTCGAGAGCTTCCGTTGTTCAATTTCTAGTGTCTCGATATATTATGCGCTTGAATCGGATCTCTGAGTGAAAAGTTATGACCATTTGAATTTCTCGAGAGCTTCCGTTGTTCAATTTCGAGCGTCTCGATATATTATGCACATGAATCAGACCTCTGAGTGAAAAGTTATGACCATTTGAATTTCTCGAGAGCTTCCCGTTCTCAATTTCGAGCACCTCGATATATTTTACGCCTGAATCGAACCTCCGAGTGAAAAGTTATGACCATTTGAATTGCTCCAGAGCTTCCATTGTTGAATTTCGAACGTCTCGATATATTATGCGCCTGAATCGGACCTCCGAGTTAAAAGTTATGACCATTTGAATTTCTCAAGAGCTTCCGTTGTTGAATTTCGAACGTCTCGATATATTATGCGCCTGAATCGAATCTCTGAGTGAAAAGTTATGACCATTTGAATTTCTCAAGAGCTTCCGTTGTTGAATTTCGAACGTCTCGATATATTATGCGCCTGAATCGAATCTCTGAGTGAAAAGTTATGACCATTTGAATTTCTCAAGAGCTTCCGTTGTTGAATTTCGAACGTCTCGATATATTATGCGCCTGAATCGAACCTCCGAGTGAAAAGTTATGACCATTTCAATTTCTCGAGAGCTTCCGATGCTCAATTTCGAGCGTCTCGATATATTATGCACATGAATCGGACCTCTGAGTGAAAAGTTATGACCATTGGAATTTCTCCAGTCCATCCGTTGTTCAATTTCGAGCGTCTCGATATATTATGCGCCTGAATCGGACCTCTGAGTTAAAAGTTATGACCATTTGAATTTCTCGAGAGCTTCCGTTGTTCAATTTCGAGCGTCTCGATATATTATGCACATGAATCGGACCTCTGAGTGAAAAGTTATGACCATTTGAATTTCTAGAGTCCTTCCGTTGTTCAATTACGAGCGTCTCGATATATTATGCGCCTGAATCGGACCTCCGAGTTAAAAGTTATGACCATTGGAATTTCTCTAGTGCTTCCGTTGTTCAATTTCTAGCGTCTCGATATATTATGCACTTGAATCGAATCTCTGAGTGAAAAGTTATGACCATTTGAATTTCTCGACAGCTTCCGTTGCTCAATTTCGAGCGCCTCGATATATTATTCGCCTAAATCGAACCTCCGAGTGAAAAGTTATGACCATTTGAATTGCTCCAGAGCTTCGATTGTTGAATTTCGAGCGTCTCCATATATTATGCGCCTGAATCGGATCTCCGAGTGAGAAGTCATGACCATTTGAATTTCTAGAGTCCATCCGTTGTTCAATTTCAAGCGTCTCGATATATCATGCGCCTGAATCGGACCTCCGAGTTAAAAGTTATGACCATTCGAATTTCTCGAGAGCTTCCGGTTCTCAATTTCGAGCACCTCGATATATTATGCGCTTGAATCGAACCTCCGAGTGTGAAGTTATGACCATTTGAATTTCTAGAGTCCTTCCGTTGTTCAATTACGAGCGTCTCGATATATTATGCGCCTGAATCGGACCTCCGAGTTAAAAGTTATGACCATTTGAATTTCTTGAGAGCTTCCGATGTTCAATTTCGAGCGTCTTGATAGATTATGCGTCTGAATCGGACCTCTGAGTGAAAAGTTATGACCATTCGAATTTCTCGAGAGCTTCCGTTGCTCAATTTCGAGCGCCTCAATATATTATTCGCCTAAATCGAACCTCTGAGTGAAAAGTTATGACCATTTGAATTGCTCCAGAGCTTCCATTGTTGAATTTCGAGCGTCTCGATATATTATGCGCCTGAATCGGATCTCCGAGTGAGAAGTTATGACCATTTGAATTACTAGAGTCCTTCCGTTGTTCAATTACGAGCGTCTTGATATATTATGCGCCTGAATCGGACATCCGAGTTAAAAGTTATAACCATTTGAATTTCTCGAGAGCTTCCGTTGTTCAATTTCTAGCGTCTCGATATATTATGCACTTGAATCAAATCTCTAAGTGAAAAGTTATGACCATTTGAATTTCTCGAGAGCTTCCGTTGTTCAATTTCGAGCGTCTCGATATATTATGCACATGAATCGGACCTCTGAGTGAAAGTTATGACCATTTCAATTTCTCGAGAGCTTCCGTTGCTTAATTTCGAGCGTCTAGATATATTATGCGCTTGAATGAAACCTCCGAGTGAAACGTTATGACCATTTGTATTGCTCCAGAGCGTCCATTGTTGAATTTCGAGCGTCTCGATATATTATGCGCCTGAATCGGACCTCGGAGTTAAAAGTTATGACCATTTGAATTTCTCGAGAGCTTCCATTGTTTAATTTCTAGCGTCTCGATATATTATGCGCTTGAATTAGATCTCTGAGTGAAAAGTTATCACCATTTGAATTTCTCGAGAGCATCCGTTGTTGAATTTCGAACGTCTCGATATATTATGCACATGAATCAGACATGTGAGTGAAAAGTTATGACCATTTAAATTTCTCGAGAGCTTCCGTTGCTCAATTTCGAGAGCCTCGATATATTATGCGCCTGAATCGGATCTCCGAGTGAGAAGTTATATCCATTTGAATTTCTAGAGTCCTTCCGTTGTTCAATTACGAGCGTCTCGATATATTATGCGCCTGAATCGGACCTCCGAGTTAAAAGTTATGACCATTTGAGTTTCTCGAGAGCTTCCGTTGTTCAATTTCGAGCGTCTCGATATATTATGCAGATGAATCGGACCTCTGAGTGAAAAGTTATGACCATTTGAATTTCTCGAGAGCTTCCGTTGCTCAATTTCGAGTGCCTCGATATATTATTCGCCTAAATCGAACCTCTGAGTGAAAAGTTATGACCATTTGAATTGCTCCGAGGCTTCGATTGTTGAATTTCGAGCGTCTCGATATATTATGCGCCTGAATCGGATCTCCGAGTGAGAAGTTATGACCATTTGAATTGCTAGAGTCCACCCGTTGTTCAATTTCAAGCGTCTCGATATATTATGTGCCTGAATCGGACCTCCGAGTTAAAAGTTATGACCATTTGAATTTCTTGAGAGCTTCCGTTG
This sequence comes from Glycine soja, assembly GCF_004193775.1. NCBI lineage: Eukaryota > Viridiplantae > Streptophyta > Magnoliopsida > Fabales > Fabaceae > Glycine > Glycine soja. The sequence goes on from NW_021144119.1 coordinate 16,542, forward strand.
TTCAATTTCGAGCGTCTCGATATATTATGCACATGAATCGGACCTCTGAGTGAAAAGTTATGACCATTTAAATTTCTCCAGAGCTTCCGTTGCTCAATTTCGAGAGCCTCGATATATTATGCACCTGAATCGAACCTCCGAGTGAAAAGTTATGACCATTTGAATTGCTCCAGAGCTTCCATTGTTGAATTTCGAGCGTCTCGATATATTATGCGCCTGAATCGGACCTCGGAGTTAAAAGTTATGACCATTTGAATTTCTCGAGAACTTCCATTTTTTAATTTCTAGCGTCTCGATATATTATGCGCTTGAATTGGATCTCTGAGTGAAAAGTTATCACCATTTGAATTTCTCGAGAGCATCCGTTGTTGAATTTCGAACGTCTCGATATATTATGCACATGAATCTGACATGTGAGTGAAAAGTTATGACCATTTAAATTTCTCGAGAGCTTCCGTTGCTCAATTTCGAGAGCCTCGATATATTATGCGCCTGAATCGGATCTCCGAGTGAGAAGTTATAACCATTTGAATTTCTAGAGTCCTTCCGTTGTTCAATTACGAGCGTCTCGATATATTATGCGCCTGAATCGGACCTCCGAGTTAAAAGTTATGACCATTTGAATTTCTCGAGAGCTTCCGTTGTTCAATTTCTAGCGTCTCGATGTACTATGCGCTTGAATCGGATCTCTGAGTGAAAAGTTATGACCATTTGAATTTCTCGAGAGCTTCCGTTGTTCAATTTCGAGCGTCTCGATATATTATGCACATGAATCGGACCTCTGAGTGAAAAGTTATGACCATTTGAATTTCTCGAGAGCTTCCCGTTCTCAATTTCGAGCACCTCGATATATTATGCACCTGAATCGAAACTCCGAGTGAAAAGTTATGACCATTTGAATTGCTCCAGAGCTTCCATTGTTGAATTTCGAGCGTCTCGATATATTATGCGCCTGAATCGGACCTCCGAGTTAAAAGTTATGACCATTTGAATTTCTCAAGAGCTTCCGTTGTTGAATTTCGAGCGTCTCGATATATTATGCGCCTGAATCGAATCTCTGAGTGAAAAGTTATGACCATTTGAATTTCTTGAGAGCTTCCGTTGTTCAATTTCGAGCGTCTCGATATATTATGCACATGAATCAAACCTCTGAGTGAAAAGTTATGACCATTTCAATTTCTCGAGAGCTTCCGATGCTCAATTTCGAGCGTCTCGATATATTATGCACCTGAATCGGACCTCTGAGTGAAAAGTTATGACCATTGGAATTTCTCTAGTCCATCCGTTGTTCAATTTCGAGCGTCTCGATATATTATGCGCCTGAATCGGACCTCTGAGTTAAAAGTTATGACCATTTGAATTTCTCGAGAGCTTCCGTTGTTCAATTTCGAGCGTCTCGAAATATTATGCACATGAATCGGACCTCTGAGTGAAAAGTTATGACCATTTGAATTTCTAGAGTCCTTCCGTTGTTCAATTACGAGCGTCTCGATATATTATGCGCCTGAATCGGACCTCCGAGTTAAAAGTTATGACCATTGGAATTTCTCTAGTGCTTCCGTTGTTCAATTTCTAGCGTCTCGATATATTATGCACTTGAATCGAATCTCTGAGTGAAAAGTTATGACCATTTGAATTTCTCGAGAGCTTTCGTTGCTCAATTTCGAGCGCCTCGATATATTATTCGCCTAAATCGAACCTCCGAGTGAAAAGTTATGACTATTTGAATTGCTCCAGAGCTTCGATTGTTGAATTTCGAGAGTCTCGATATATTATGCGCCTGAATCGAATCTCCGAGTGAGAAGTCATGACCATTTGAATTTCTAGAGTCCATCCGTTGTTCAATTTCGAGCGTCTCGATATATCATGCGCCTGAATCGGACCTCCGAGTTAAAAGTTATGACCATTCGAATTTCTCGAGAGCTTCCGGTTCTCAATTTCGAGCACCTCGATATATTATGCGCCTTAATCGAACCTCCGAGTGAGAAGTTATGACCATTTGAATTTCTAGAGTCCTTCCGTTGTTCAATTACGAGCGTCTCGATATATTATGCGCCTGAATCGGACCTCCGAGTTAAAAGTTATGACCATTTGAATTTCTTGAGAGCTTCCGATGTTCAATTTCGAGCGTCTCGATATATTATGCGCCTGAATCGGACCTCTGAGTGAAAAGTTATGACCATTCGAATTTCTCGAGAGCTTCCGTTGCTCAATTTCGAGCGCCTCGATATATTATTCGCCTAAATCGAACCTCTGAGTGAAATGTTATGACCATTTGAATTGCTCCGAGGCTTCGATTGTTGAATTTCGACCGTCTCGATATATTATGCGCCTGAATCGGTTCTCCGAGTGAGAAGTTATGACCATTTGAATTTGTAGAGTCCACTCGTTGTTCAATTTCGAGCGTCTTGATATATTATGCGCCTGAATCGGACCTCCAAATTAAATTTATGACCATTTGAATTTCTCGAGAGCTTCCGTTGCTCAATTTCGAGCGCCTCGATATAATATTCGCCTAAATCGAACCTCCGAGTGAAAAGTTATGACCATTTGAATTGCTCAAGAGCTTTGATTGTTGAATTTCGAGCGTCTCGATATATTATGCGCCTGAATCGGATCTCCGAGTGAGAAGTCATGACCATTTGAATTTCTAGAGTCCATCCGTTGTTCAATTTCGAGCGTCTCGTTATATCATGCGCCTGAATCGGACCTCCGAGTTAAAAGTTATGACCATTTGAATTTCTCGAGAGCTTCCGGTTCTCAATTTCGAGCACCTCGATATATTATGCGCTTGAATCGAACCTCCGAGTGAGAAGTTATGACCATTTGAATTTCTAGAGTCCTTCCGTTGTTCAATTACGAGCGTCTCGATATATTATGCGCCTGAATCGGACCTCCGAGTTAAAAGTTATGACCATTTGAATTTCTTGAGAGCTTCCGATGTTCAATTTCGAGCGTCTCGATATATTATGCGTCTGAATCGGACCTCTGAGTGAAAAGTTATGACCATTTGAATTTCTCGAGAGCTTCCGTTGCTCAATTTCGAGCGCCTCGATATATTATTCGCCTAAATCGAACCTCTGAGTGAAAAGTTATGACCATTTGAATTGCTCTGAGGCTTCGATTGTTGAATTTCGAGCATCTCGATATATTATGCGCCTGAATCGGATCTCCGAGTGAGAAGTTATGACCATTTGAATTACTAGAGTCCTTCCGTTGTTCAATTACGAGCGTCTCGATATATTATGCGCCTGAATCGGACATCCGAGTTAAAAGTTATAACCATTTGAATTTCTCGAGAGCTTCCGTTGTTCAATTTCTAGCGTCTCGATTTATTATGCACTTGAATCAAATCTCTAAGTGAAAAGTTATGACCATTTGAATTTCTCGAGAGCTTCCGTTGTTCAATTTCGAGCGTCTCGATATATTATGCACATGAATCGGACCTCTGAGTGAAAGTTATGACCATTTCAATTTCTCGAGAGCTTCCGTTGCTCAATTTCGAGCGTCTAGATATATTATGCGCTTGAATGAAACCTCCGAGTGAAACGTTATGACCATTTGAATTGCTCCAGAGCGTCCATTGTTGAATTTCGAGCGTCTCGATATATTATGCGCCTGAATCGGACCTCGGAGTTAAAAGTTATGACCATTTGAATTTCTCGAGAGCTTCCGTTGCTCAATTTCGAGCGCCTCGATATATTATTCGCCTAAATCGAACCTCTGAGTGAAAAGTTATGACCATTTGAATTGCTCCGAGGCTTCGATTGTTGAATTTCGAGCGTCTCGATATATTATGCGCCTGAATCGGATCTCCGAGTGATAAGTTATGACCATTTGAATTTCTAGAGTCCACCCGTTGTTCAATTTCAAGCGTCTCGATATATTATGCGCCTGAATCGGACCTCCGAGTTAAAAGTTATGACCATTTGAATTTCTTGAGAGCTTCCGTTGTTCAATTTCGAGCGTCTCGATATATTATGCACATGAATCGGACCTCTGAGTGAAAAGTTATGACCATTAAAATTTCTCCAGAGCTTCCGTTGCTCAATTTCGAGAGCCTCGATATATTATGCACCTGAATCGAACCTCCGAGTGTAAAGTTATGACCATTTGAATTGCTCCAGAGCTTCCATTGTTGAATTTCGAGCGTCTCGATATATTATGCGCCTGAATCGGACCTCGGAGTTAAAAGTTATGACCATTTGAATTTCTCGAGAGCTTCCATTGTTTAATTTCTAGCGTCTCGATATATTATGCGCTTGAATTGGATCTCTGAGTGAAAAGTTATCACCATTTGAATTTCTCGAGAGCATCCGTTGTTGAATTTCGAACGTCTCGATATATTATGCACATGAATCTGACATGTGAGTGAAAAGTTATGACCATTTAAATTTCTCGAGAGCTTCCGTTGCTCAATTTCGAGAGCCTCGAAATATTATGCGCCTGAATCGGATCTCCGAGTGAGAAGTTATAACCATTTGAATTTCTAGAGTCCTTCCGTTGTTCAATTACGAGCGTCTCGATATATTATGCGCCTGAATCGGACCTCCGAGTTAAAAGTTATGACCATTTGAGTCTCTCGAGAGCTTCCGTTGTTCAATTTCGAGCGTCTCGATATATTATGCAGATGAATCGGACCTCTGAGTGAAAAGTTTTGACCATTTAAATTTCTCGAGTGCTTCCGTTGCTCAATTTTGAGAACCTCGATATATTATGCGCCTGAATCGAACCTCCGAGTGAAAAGTTATGACCATTTGAATTGCTCCAGAGCGTCCATTGTTGAATTTCGAGCGGCTCAATATATTATGCGCCTGAATTGGACCTCCAAGTTAAAAGTTATGACCATTCGAATTTCTCGAGAGCTTCCGTTGTTCAATTTTGAGCTTCTCGATATATTATGCGCCTGAATCGGATCTCCGAGTGAGAAGTTATGACCATTTGAATTGCTCCAGAGCTTCCATTGTTGAATTTCGAGCGTCTCGATATATTATGCGCCTAAATCGGACCTCCGAGTTAAAAGTTATGACCATTTGAATTTCTCGAGAGCTTCCGTTGTTCTATTTCAAGCGTCTCGATATATTATGCACATGAATCGGACCTCTAAGTGAAAAGTTATGACCATTTAAATTTCTCGAGAGCTTCCGTTGTGCAATTTCGAGAGCCTCGATATATTATGCACCTGAATCGAACCTCCGAGTGAAAAGTTATGACCATTTGAATTGCTCCAGAGCTTCCATTGTTGAATTTCGAGCGTCTCGATATATTATGCGCCTGAATCGGACCTCCGAGTTAAAAGTTATGACCATTTGAATTTCTCGAGAGCTTCCGTTGTTGAATTTCGAGCGTCTCGATATATTATGCGCATGAATCGGATCTCCGAGTGAGAAGTTATGACCATTTGAATTACTAGAGTCCTTCCGTTGTTCAATTACGAGCGTCTCGATATATTATGCGCCTGAATCGGACATCCGAGTTAAAAGTTATAACCATTTGAATTTCTCGAGAGCTTCCGTTGTTCAATTTCTAGCATCTCGATATATTATGCACTTGAGTCGGACCTTCGAGTGAAAAGTTATAACCATTAGAATTTCTCGAAAGCTTCCGATGTTCAATTTCGAACGTCTCAATATATTATGCGCCTGAGTCGGACCTCTGAGTGAAAAGTTATGACCATTTCAATTTCTCGAGAGCTTCCGTTGCTCAATTTCGTGCTCCTCGATATATTATTCGCCTAAATCGAACCTTCGAGTGAAAAGTTATGACCGTTTGAATTGCTCCAGAGCTTCCATTGTTGAATTTCGAGTGTCTCGATATATTATGCGCCTGAATCGGATCTCCGATGAGAAGTTATGACCATTTGAATTTCTATAGTCCATCCGTTGTTCAAAATCGAACCTCCGAGTTAAAAGTTATGACCATTTGAATTTCTCGAGAGCTTCCGTTGTTGAATTTCGAGCCTGTCGATATATTATGCACATGAATCGGACCTCTGAGTGAAAGGTTATGACCATTTGAATTTCTCGAGAGCTTCCGATTCTCAATTTCGAGCACCTCGATATATTATGCGCCTAAATCGGACCTCCGAGTTAAAAGTTATGACCATTTGAATTGCTCCAGAGCTTCCATTGTTGAATTTCGAGTGTCTCGATATATTATGCGCCTGAATCGGATCTCCGAGTGAGAAGTTATGACCATTTGAATTTCTAGAGTCCATCCGTTGTTCAAAATCGAACCTCCGAGTTAAAAGTTATGACCATTTGAATTTCTCGAGAGCTTCCGTTGTTTAATTTCGAGCGTCTCGATATATTATTCACATGAATCGGACCTCTGAGTGATAAGTTATGACCATTTCAATTTCTCGAGCGCTTCCGTTGCTCAATTTCGAGCGTCTAGATATATTATGCGCTTGAATCGGATATCCGAGTGAAAAGTTATGACCATTTGAATTTCTCGAAAGCTTCCGTTGTTGAATTTCGAGCGTATCGATATATTATGCACATGAATCGGACCTCTGAGTGAAAGGTTATGACCATTTGAATTTCTCGAGAGCTTCAGGTTCTCAATTTCGAGAACCTCGATATATTGTGCGCCTGAATCGAACCTCCGAGTGAGAAGTTATGACCGTTTGAATTGCTCCAGAGCTTCCATTGTTGAATTTCGAGCACCTCGATATATTATGCGCCTGAATCGAACCTCCGAGTGAAAAGTTACGACCATTTGAAATGCTCCAGAGCTTCCATTGTTGAATTTCGAGCGTCTCGATATATTATGCACATGAAGCGGACCTCTGAGTGAAAAGTTATGACCATTTAAATTTCTCGAGAGCTTCCGTTGTTCAATTTCTAGCGTCTCGATATATTATGCGCTTGAATCGAATCTCTGAGTGAAAAGTTATGACCATTTGAATTTCTCGAGAGCTTCCATTGTTCAATTTCGAGCGTCTCGATATATTATGCACATGAATCGGACCTCTGAGTGAAAAGTTATGACCATTTCAATTTCTCGATAGCTTCCGTTGCTCAATTTCGAGCGTCTCGATATATTATGCGCTTGAATCGAACCTTCGAGTGAAACGTTATGACCATTTGAATTGCTCCAGAGCGTCCATTGTTGAATTTCGTGCGTCTCGATATATTATGCGCCTGAATCGGACCTCCGAGTGAAAAGTTATGACCATTTGAATTTCTCGAGACCTTCTGTTGCTCAATTTCGAGCGCCTCGATATATTATTCGCCTAAATCGAACCTCCGACTGAAAAGTTATGACTATTGAATTTCTCCAGAGCTTCCATTGTTGAATTTCGAGCGTTTCGATATATTATGCGCTGAATCGGATCTCCGAGTGAGAAGTTATGACCATTTGAATTTATAGAGTCCATCCGTTGTTCAATTTCGAGCGTCTTGATATATTATGCGCTTGAATCGGACCTCCGAGTTAAAAGTTATGACCATTTGACTTTCTCGAGAGCTTCCGTTGTTCAATTTCCAACGTGTCGATATATTATGCACATGAATCGGACCTCTGAGTGAAAAGTTATGGCCATTTAAATTTCTCGAGAGCTTCCGTTGTTTAATTTCTAGCGTCTCGATATATTATGCGCTTGAATCGAACCTCCAAGTGAAACGTTATGACCATTTCAATTGCTCCAGAGCGTCCATTGTTGAATTTCGAGCGTCTCGATATATTATGCACATAAATCGGACCTCTGAGTGAAAAGTTATGACCATTTCAATTTCTCGAGAGCTTCCGTTGCTCAATTTCGAGCGTCTAGATATATTATGCGCTTGAATCAAACCTCCGAGTGAAACGTTATGACCATTTGAATTGCTCTAGAGCGTCCATTGTTGAATTTCGAGCGTCTCGATATATTATGCGCCAGAATCGGACCTCCGAGTGAAAAGTTATAACCATTAGAATTTCTCGAAAGCTTCCGATGTTCAATTTCGAGCGTCTCGATATATTATGCGCCTGAATCGGACCTCTGAGTGAAAAGTTATGACCATTTGAATTTCTCAAGAGCTTCCGTTGCTCAATTTCGAGTGCCTCGATATATTATTCGCCTAAATCGAACCTCCGAGTGAAAAGTTATGACCATTTGAATTGCTCCAGAGCTTCCATTGTTGAATTTCGAGCGTCTCGATATATTATGCGCCTGAATCGGATCTCCGAGTGAGAAGTTATGACCATTTGAATTTCTAGAGTCCACCCGTTGTTCAATTTCGAGGGTCTTGATATATTATGCGCCTGAATCGGACCTCCGAATTAAAAGTTATGACCATTTGAATTTCTCGAGAGCTTCCGTTGTTCAATTTCTAGCATCTCGATATATTATGCGCTTGAATCGGATCTCTGAGTGAAAAGTTATGACCATTTGAATTTCTCGAGAACTTCCGTTGTTCAATTTCGAGCGTCTCGATATATTATGCACATGAATCAGACCTTTGAATGAAAAGTTATGACCATTTGAATTTCTCGAGAGCTTCCGTTGCTCAATTTCGAGCGCCTCGATATATTATTCGCCTAAATCGAACCTCCAAGTGAAAAGTTCTGACCATTTGAATTGCTCCAGAGCTTCCATTGTTGAATTTCGAGCGTCTCGATATATTATGCGCCTGAATCGGATCTCCGAGTGAGAAGTTATGACCATTTGAATTTCTAGAGTCCATCCGTTGTTCAATTTCAGGCGTCTTGATATATTATGCGCCTGAATCGGACCTGCGAGTTAAAAGTTATGACCATTTGAATTTCTCGAGAGCTTCCATTGTTCAATTTCGAGCGTCTCGATATACTATGCACATGAATCGGACCTCTGAGTGAAAAGTTATGACCATTTAAATTTCTCGAGAGCTTCCATTGCTCAATTTCGAGAGCCTCGATATATTATGCGCCTGAATCAAACCTCCGAGTGAAAAGTTATGACCATTTGAATTGCTCCAGAGCTTACATTGTTGAATATCGAGCGTCTCGATATATTATGCGCCTGAATCGGATCTCCGAGTGAGAAGTTATGACCATTTGAATTTCTCGAGAGCTTCCGTTGTTCAATTTCGAGCGTCTCGATATATTATGCACATGAATCGGACCTCTGAGTGAAAAGTTATGACCATTTCAATTTCTCGAGAGCTTCCGTTGTTCAATTTCTAGCGTCTCGATATATTATGCACTTGAATCGAATCTCTGAGTGAAAAGTTATGACCATTTGAAATGCTCCAGAGCGTCCATTGTCGAATTTCGAGCGTCTCGATATATTATGCGCCTGAATCGGACCTCCGAGTGAAAAGTTATGACCATTTGAATTTCTCGAAAACTTCCGTTGCTCAATTTCGAGCGCCTCGATTTATTATTAGCCTAAATCGAACCTCCGAGTGAAAAGTTATGACCATTTGAATTGCTCCAGAGCTTCCATTGTTGAATTTCGAGCGGTTCGATATATTATGCGCCTGAGTCGGATTTCCGAGAGAGAAGTTATGATCATTTGAATTTGTTGAGTCCATCCGTTGTTCAATTTCGAGCGTCTCGATATATTATGCGCCTGAATCGGACCTCCGAGTTAAAAGTTATGACCATTTGAATTTCTCGAGAGCTTCCGTTGTTCAATTTCTAGCGTCTCGATATATTATGCACTGGAATCGGATCTCTGAGTGAAAATTTATGACCATTTGAATTTCTCAAGAGCTTCCGTTGTTCAATTTCGAGCGTCTCGATATATTAAGCACATGAATCGGACCTCTGAGTGAAAAGTTATGACCATTTGAATTTCTTGAGAGCTTCCGTTGTTCAATTTCGAGCATCTCGATATATTATGCACATGAATCGGACCTCTGAGTGAAAAGTTATGACCATTTCAATTTCTCGTTAGCTTCCGTTGCTCAATTTCGAGCGTCTCGATATATTATGCACTGGAATCGGATCTCTGAGTGAAAAGTTATGACCATTTGAATTTCTCGAGAGCTTCCGTTGTTCAATTTCGAGCGTCTCGATATATTATGCACATGAATCGGACCTCTGAGGGAAAAGTTATGACAATTTGAATTTCTCGAGAGCTTCCGGTTCTCAATTTCGAGCACCTTTATATATTATGCGCCTGAATCGAACCTCCGAGTGAAAAGTTATGACCATTTGAATTGCTCCAGAGCTTCCATTGTTGCATTTCGTGCGTCTCGATATATTATGCGCCTGAATCGGACCTCCAAGTTAAAAGTTATGACCATTTGAATTTCTCGAGAGCTTCCGTTGTTCAATTTCCCGAGAGCTTCCGTTGTTCAATTTCGAGCGTCTTGATATATTATGCGCCTGAATCGGACCTCCGAGTTAAAAGTTATGACCATTTGAATAGCTCCAGAGCTTCCATTGTTGAATTTCGAGCATCTCGATATATAATGCACATGAATCGGATCTCCGAGTGAGAAGTTATGACCAATTGAATTTCTAGAGTCCATCCGTTGTTCAATTTCGAGCGTCTTGATATATTATGCGCCTGAATCGGAGCTCCGAGTTAAAAGTTATGACCATTTGAATTGCTCCAGAGCTTCCATTGTTGAATTTCGAGCGTCTCGATATATTATGCACATGAATTGGGCCTCTGAGTGAAAAGTTATGACCATTTAAATTTCTCGAGAGCTTTCGTTGTTCAATTTCTAGCGTCTCGATATATTATGCGCTTGAATCGAATCTCTGAGTGAAAAGTTATGACCATTTGAATTTCTCGACAGCTTCCGTTGTTCAATTTCGAGCGTCTCGATATATTATGCACATGAATCGGACCTCTCAGTGAAAAGTTATGACCATTTCAATTTCTCGAGAGCTTCCGTTGTTCAATTTCTAGCGTCTTGATATATTATGCACTTGAATCGAATCTCTGAGTGAAAAGTTATGACCATTTGAATTGCTCCAGAGCGTCCATTGTTGAATTTCGAGCGTCTCGATATATTATGCGCCTGAATCGGACCTCCGAGTGAAAAGTTATGACCATTTGAATTTCTCGAATGCTTCCGTTGCTCAATTTCGAGCGCCTCGATATATTATTCGCCTAAATCCAACCTCCGAGTGAAAAGTTATGACCATTTGAATTGCTCCAGAGCTTCCATTGTTGAATTTCGAGCGTCTCGATATATTATTCGCCTGAATCGGATCTCCGAGTGAGAAGTTATGACCATTTGGATTTCTAGAGTCCATCCGTTGTTCAATTTCGAGCGTCTTGATATATTATGCGCCTGAATCGGACCTCCGAGTTAAAATTTATGACCATTTGAATTTCTCGAGAGCTTCCGTTGTTCAATTTCTAGCGTCTCGATATATTATGCGCTTGAATCGAATCTCTGAGTGAAAAGTTATGACCATTTGAATTTCGAGCGTCCCGATATATTATGCACATGAATCGGACCTCTGAGTGAAAAGTTATGACCATTTCAATTTCTCGAGAGCTTCCGTTGTTCAATTTCTAGCGTCTCGATATATTATGCACTTGAATCGAATCTCTGAGTGAAAAGTTATGACCATTTGAATTGCTCCAGAGCGTCCATTGTTGAATTTCGAGCGTCTCGATATATTATGCGCCTGAATCGGACCTCCGAGTGAAAAGTTATGACCATTTGAATTTCTCGAAAGCTTCCGTTGCTCAATTTCGAGCGCCTCGATATATTATTCGCCTAAATCGAACCTCCGAGTGAAAAGTTATGACCATTTGAATTGCTCCAGAGCTTCCATTGTTGAATTTCGAGCGTTTCGATATATTATGCGCCTGAATCGGATTTCCGAGAGAGAAGTTATGACCATTTGAATTTGTGGAGTCCATCCATTGTTCAATTTCGAGCGTCTCGATATATTATGCGCCTGAATCGGACCTCCGAGTTAAAAGTTATGACCATTTGAATTTCTCGAGAGCTTCCGTTGTTCAATTTCTACCGTCTCGATATATTATGCACTGGAATCGGATCTCTGAGTGAAAATTTATGACCATTTGAATTTCTCAAGAGCTTCCGTTGTTCAATTTCGAGCGTCTCGATATATTATGCACATGAATCGGACCTCTGAGTGAAAAGTTATGACCATTTGAATTTCTCGAGAGCTTCCGGTTCTCAATTTCGAGCACCTTGATATATTATGCGCCTGAATCGAACCTCCGAGTGAAAAGTTATGACCATTTGAATTTCTCCAGAGCTTCCATTGTTGAATTTCGTGCGTCTTGATATATTAAGCGCCTGAATCGGACCTCCAAGTTAAAAGTTATGACCATTTGAATTTCTCGAGAGCTTCCGTTGTTCAATTTCCCGAGAGCTTCCGTTGTTCAATTTCGAGCGTCTTGATATATTATGCGACTGAAGCGGACCTCCGAGTTAAAAGTTATGACCATTTGAATAGCTCCAGAGCTTCCATTGTTGAATTTCGAGCGTCTCGATATATTATGCACATGAATCGGACCTCTGAGTTAAAAGTTATGACCATTTAAATTTCTCGAGAGATTCCGTTGTTCAATTTCTAGCGTCTCGATATATTATGCGCTTGAATCGTATCTCTGAGTGAAAAGTTATGACCATTTGAATTTCTCGAGAGCTTCTGTTGTTCAATTTTGAGCGTCTCGATATATTATGCACATGAATCGGACCTCTGAGTGAAAAGTGATGACCATTTCAATTTCTCGAGAGCTTCCGTTGTTCAATTTCGAGCGTCTCGATATATTATGCACATGAATCGGACCTCTGAGTGAAAAGTTATGACCATTTCAATTTCTCGTTAGCTTCCGTTGCTCAATTTCGAGCGTCTCGATATATTATGCGCTTGAATCGAACCTCCGAGTGAAACGTTATGACCATTTGAATTGCTCCAGAGCGTCCATTGTTGAATTTCAAGCGTCTCGATATATTATGCGCCTGAATCAGACCTCCGAGTTAAAAGTTATGACCATTTGAATTTCTCGAGAGCTTCCGTTGCTCAATTTCGAGCGCCTCGATATATTATTCGCCTACATCGAACCTCCGAGTGAAAAGTTCTGACCATTTGAATTGCTCCATAGCTTTCACTGTTGAATTTCGAGCGTTTCGATATATTATGCGCCTGAATCGGATTTTCGAGTGAGAAGTTATGACCATTTGAATTTATAGAGTCCATCCGTTGTTCAATTTCGAGCGTCTCGATATATTTTGCGCCTGAATCGGACCTCCGAGTTAAAAGTTATGACCATTTGAATTTCTAGAGTTGTTCCGTTGTTCAATTACGAGCGTCTCGATATATTATGCACATGAATCGGACCTCTGAGTGAAAAGTTATGACCATTTCAATTTCTCGTTAGCTTCCGTTGCTCAATTTCGAGCGTCTCAATATATTATGCACTGGAATCGGATCTCTGAGTGAAAAGTTATGACCATTTGAATTTCTCGAGAGCTTCCGTTGTTCAATTTCGAGCGTCTCGATATATTATGCACATGAATCGGACCTCTGAGTGAAAAGTTATGACCATTTGAATTTCTCGAGAGCTTCCGTTGCTCAATTTCGAGCGCCTCGATATATCATTCGGCTAAATCGAACCTCCGAGTGAAAAGTTATGACCATTTGAATTGCTCCAGAGCTTCCATTGTTGAATTTTGAGCGTCTCGATATATTATGCGCCTGAATCGGATCTCCGAGTGAGAAGTTATGACCATTTGAATTTCTAGAGTCCATCCGTTATTCAATTTCGAGCGTCTTGATATATTACGCGCCTGAATCGGACCTCCGAGTTAAAAGTTATGACCATTTGAATTTCTCGAGAGCTTCCGTTGTTCAATTTCGAGCGTCTCGATATATTATGCACATGAATCGGACCTCTGAGTGAAAAGTTATGACCATTTAAATTTCTCTAGAGCTTCCGTTGCTCAATTTCGATAGCCTCGATATATTATGCACCTGAATCGAACCTCCGAGTGAAAAGTTATGACCATTTGAATTGCTCCAGAGCTTCCATTGTTGAATTTCGAGCGTCTCGATATATTATGCGCCTGAATCGGACCTGCGAGTTAAAAGTTATGACCATTTGAATTTCTCGAGAGCTTCCGTTGTTTAATTTCTAGCGTCTCGATATATTTTGCGCTTGAATCGGATCTCTAAGTGAAAAGTTATGACCATTTGAATTTCTCGAGAGCTTCCGTTGTTCAATTTCGAGCGTCTCGATATATTATGCACATGAATCGGACCTCTGAGTGAAAGGTTATGACCATTTGAATTTCTCGAGAGCTTCCGGTTCTCAATTTCGAGCACCTCGATATATTATGCGCCTGAATCGAACCTCCGAGTGAAAAGTTATGACCATTTGAATTGCTCCAGAGCTTCCATTGTTGAATTTCGAGCACCTCGATATATTATGCACCTGAATCGAACCTCCGAGTGAAAAGTTACGACCATTTGAATTGCTCCAGAGCTTCCATTGTTGAATTTCGAGCGTCTCGATATATTATGCACATGAATCGAACCTCTGAGTGAAAAGTTATGACCATTTAAATTTCTCGTGAGCTTTCGTTGTTCAATTTCTAGTGTCTCGATATATTATGCGCTTGAATCGAATCTCTGAGTGAAAAGTTATGACCATTTGAATTTCTCGAGAGGTTCTGTTGTTATATTTTGAGCGTCTCGATATATTATGCACATGAATCGGACCTCCGAGTGAAAAGTTATGACCATTTGAATTGCTCCAGAGCTTCCATTGTTGAATTTCGAGCGTCTCGATATATTATGCGCCTGAATCGGACCTGCGAGTTAAAAGTTATGACCATTTAAATTTCTCGAGAGCTTTCGTTGTTCAATTTCTAGCGTCTCGATATATTATGCGCTTGAATCGAATCTCTGAGTGAAAAGTTATGACCATTTGTATTTCTCGAGAGGTTCCATTGTTCAATTTTGAGCGTCTCGATATATTATGCACATGAATCGGACCTCTGAGTGAAAAGTATGACCATTTCAATTTCTCGATAGCTTCCGTTGCTCAATTTCTAGCGTCTCGATATATTATGCGCTTGAATCGAACCTCCGAGTGAAACGTTATGACCATTTGAATTGCTCCAAAGCGTCCATTGTTGAATTTCGAGCGTCTCGATATATTATGCGCCTGAATCGGACCTCCGAGTGAAAAGTTATGACCATTTGAATTTCTCGAGAGCTTCCGTTGCTCAATTTCGAGTGCCTCGATATATTATTCGCCTAAATCGAACCTCCGAGTGAAAAGTTCTGACCATTTGAATTGCTCCAGAGCTTCCATTGTTGAATTTCGAGCAATTCGATATATCATGCGCCTGAATCGGATCTCCGAGTGAGAAGTTATGACCATTTGAATTTATAGAGTCCATCCGTTGTTCAATTTCGAGCGTCTCGATATATTATGCGCCTGAATCGGACCTCCGAGTGAAAAGTTATGACCATTTGAATTGCTCCAGAGTTTCCATTGTTGAATTTCGAGCGTTTCGATATACCATGCGCCTGAATCGGATCTCCGAGTGAGAAGTTATGACCATTTGAATTTATAGAGTCCATCCGTTGTTCAATTTCGAGTGTCTCGATATATTATGCGCCTGAATCGGACCTCCGAGTGAAAAGTTATGACCATTTGAATTTCTCGAGAGCTTCCGTTGCTCAATTTCGAGCGCCTCGATATATTATTCGCCTAAATCGAACCTCCGAGTGAAAAGTTATGACCATTTGAATTGCTCCAGAGCTTCCATTGTTGAATTTCGAGCAATTCGATATATCATGCGCCTGAATCGGATCTCCGAGTGAGAAGTTATGACCATTTGAATTTATAGAGTCCATCCGCTGTTCAATTTCGAGCGTCTCGATATATTATGCGCCTGAATCGGACCTCCGAGTGAAAAGTTATGACCATTTGAATTTCTCGAGAGCTTCCGTTGTTCAGTTCGGAGCGTCTCGATATAATATGCGCCTGAATCGGATCTCCGAGTGAGAAGTTATGACCATTTGAATTTCTAGAGTTGTTCCGTTGTTCAATTACGACCGTCTCGATATATTATGCGCCTGAATCGGACCTCCGAGTTAAAAGTTATGACCATTTGAATTTCTCGAGAGCTTCCGTTGTTCAATTTCGAGCGTCTCGATATATTATGCACATGAATCGGACCTCTGAGTGAAAAGTTATGACCATTTTAATTTCTCGAGAGCTTCCGTTGCTAAATTTCGAGAGCCTCGATATATTATGCGCCTGAATCGGACCTCCGAGTGAAAAGTTATGACCATTTGAATTGCTCCAGAGCTTCCATTGTTGAATTTCGAGCGTCTCGATATATTATGCGCCTGAATCGGACCTCCGAGTTAAAAGTTATGACCATTTGAATTTCTTGAGAGTTTCCGTTGTTTAATTTCTAGCGTCTCGATATATTATGCGCTTGAATTGGATCTCTGAGTGAAAAGTTATGACCATTTGAATTTCTAGAGTCCTTCCGTTGTTCAATTACGAGCGTCTCGATATATTATGCGCCTGAATCGGACCTCCGAGTTAAAAGTTATGACCATTTGAATTTCTCGAGAGCTTCCGTTGCTCAATTTCGAGAGCCTCGATATATTATGCGCCTGAATCGAACCTCCGAGTGAAAAGTTATGACCATTTCAATTTCTCGAGAGCTTCCATTGTTGAATTTCGAGCGTCTCGATATATTATGCGCTTGAATCGGACCTCCGAGTTAAAAGTTATGACCATTTGAATTTCTCGAGAGCTTCCGTTGTTGAATTTCGAGCGTCTCGATATATTATGCGCCTGAATCGGACATCCGAGTTAAAAGTTATGACCATTTGAATTTCTCGAGAGCTTCCGTTGTTCAATTTCGAGCGTCTCGATATATTATGCACATGAATCGGACCTCTGAGTGAAAAGTTATGACCATTTAAATTTCTCGAGAGCTTCCGTTGCTAAATTTCGAGAGCCTCGATATATTATGCGCCTGAATCGAACCTCCGAGTGAAAAGTTATGACCATTTGAATTGCTCCAGAGCTTCCATTGTTGAATTTCGAGCGTCTCGATATATTATGAGCCTGAATCGGAGCTCCGAGTTAAAAGTTATGACCATTTGAATTTCTCGAGAGTTTCCGTTGTTTAATTTCTATCGTCTCGATATATTATGCGCTTGAATTGGATCTCTGAGTGAAATGTTATGACCATTTGAATTTCTAGAGTCCTTCCGTTGTTCAATTACGAGCGTCTCGATATATTATGCGCCTGAATCGGACCTCCGAGTTAAAAGTTATGACCATTTGAATTTCTCGAGAGCTTCCGTTGCTCAATTTCGAGAGCCTTGATATATTATGCGCCTGAATCGAACCTCCGAGTGAAAAGTTATGACCATTTGAATTGCTCAAGAGCTTCCATTGTTGAATTTTGAGTGTCTTGATATATTATGCGCCTGAATCGGATCTCCGAGTGAGAAGTTATGACCATTTGAATTTCTAGAATCCTTCCGTTGTTCAATTACGAGCGTCTCGATATATTATGCGCCTGAATCGGACCTCCGAGTTAAAAGTTATGACCATTTGAATTTCTCGAGAGCTTCCGTTGTTCAATTTCTAGCGTCTCGATATATTATGCACTTGAATCAAATCTCTGAGTGAAAAGTTATGACCATTTGAATTTCTCGAGAGCTTCCGTTGTTCAATTTCGAGCGTCTCGATATATTATGCACATGAATCGGACCTCTGAGTGAAAAGTTATGACCATTTCAATTTCTCGAGAGATTCCGTTGCTCAATTTCGAGCGTCTAGATATATTATGCGCTTGAATCAAACCTCTGAGTGAAACGTTATGACCATTTGAATTGCTCCAGAGCTTCCATTTTTGAATTTCGAGCGTCTCGATATATTATGCGCCTGAATCGGACCTCCGAGTTAAAAGTTATGACCATTTGAATTTCTCGAGAGCTTCCGTTGCTCAATTTCGAGCGCCTCGATATATTATTCACCTAAATCGAACCTCCGAGTGAAACGTTATGACCATTTGAATTGCTCCAGAGCTTCCATTTTTGAATTTCGAGCGCCTCGATATATTATGCACATGAATCGGACCTCTGAGTGAAAAGTTATGACCATTTGAATTTCTCGAGAGCTTCCGGTTCTCAATTTCGAGCACCTCAATATATTATGCGCCTGAATCGGATCTCTGAGTGAGAAGTTATGACCATTTGAATTTCTAGAGTCGTTCTGTTGTTCAATTACAAGCATCTCGATATATTATGCGCCTGAATCGGACCTCCGAGTGAGAAGTTATGACCATTTGAATTTCTCGAGAGCTTCCATTGTTGAATTTTGAGCGTCTCGATATATTATGCACATGAATCGGACATCTGAGTGAAAAGTTATGACCATTTAAATTTCTCGAGAGCTTCCGTTGCTCAATTTCGTGAGCCTCGATATATTATGCGCCTGAATCGAACCTACGAGTGAAAAGTTATGACCATTTGAATTGCTCGAGAGCTTCTGTTGTTGAATTTCGAGCGTCTCGATATATTATGCGCCTGAATCGGACCTCCGAGTTAAAAGTTATGACCATTTGAATTTCTCGAGAGCTTCCGTTGTTCAATTTCTAGCGTCTCGATATATTATGCACTTGAATCAAATCTCTGAGTGAAAAGTTATGACCATTTGAATTTCTCGAGAGCTTCCGTTGTTCAATTTCGAGCGTCTCGATATATTATGCACATGAATC
The DNA here is from genome assembly GCF_004193775.1 of Glycine soja. Lineage (NCBI taxonomy): Eukaryota > Viridiplantae > Streptophyta > Magnoliopsida > Fabales > Fabaceae > Glycine > Glycine soja. Next base: position 35,216 of record NW_021144119.1, read on the forward strand.
GGACCTCTGAGTGAAAAGTTATGACCATTTCAATTTCTCGAGAGATTCCGTTGCTCAATTTCGAGCGTCTAGATATATTATGCGCTTGAATCAAACCTCTGAATGAAACGTTATGACCATTTGAATTGCTCCAGAGCTTCCATTTTTGAATTTCGAGCGTCTCGATATATTATGCGCCTGAATCGGACCTCCGAGTTAAAAGTTATGACCATTTGAATTTCTCGAGAGCTTCCGTTGCTCAATTTCGAGCGCCTCGATATATTATTCACCTAAATCGAACCTCCGAGTGAAACGTTATGACCATTTGAATTGCTCCAGAGCTTCCATTGTTGAATTTCGAGCATCTCGATATATTGTGCACCTGAATCGGATCTCCGAGTGAGAAGTTATGACCATTTGAATTTCTCGAGAGCTTCCATTGTTGAATTTTGAGCGTCTCGATATATTATGCACATGAATCGGACATCTGAGTGAAAAGTTATGACCATTTAAATTTCTCGAGAGCTTCCGTTGCTCAATTTCGTGAGCCTCGATATATTATGCGCCTGAATCGAACCTACGAGTGAAAAGTTATGACCATTTGAATTGCTCGAGAGCTTCTGTTGTTGAATTTCGAGCGTCTCGATATATTATGCGCCTGAATCGGACCTCCGAGTGAAAAGTTATGACCATTTGAATTTCTCGAGAGCTTCCGTTGTTCAGTTCGGAGCGTCTCGATATAATATGCGCCTGAATCGGATCTCCGAGTGAGAAGTTATGACCATTTGAATTTCTAGAGTTGTTCCGTTGTTCAATTACGACCGTCTCGATATATTATGCGCCTGAATCGGACCTCCGAGTTAAATGTTATGACCATTTGAATTTCTCGAGAGCTTCCGTTGTTCAATTTCGAGCGTCTCGATAAATTATGCACATGAATCGGACCTCTGAGTGAAAAGTTATGACCATTTAAATTTCTCGAGAGCTTCCGTTGCTAAATTTCGAGAGCCTCGATATATTATGCGCCTGAGTCGAACCTCCGAGTGAAAAGTTATGACCATTTGAATTGCTCCAGAGCTTCCATTGTTGAATTTCGAGCGTCTCGATATATTATGCGCCTGAATCGAACCTCCGAGTTAAAAGTTATGACCATTTGAATTTCTCGAGAGTTTCCATTGTTTAATTTCTAGCGTCTCGATATATTATGCGCTTGAATTGGATCTCTGAGTGAAAAGTTATAACCATTTGAATTTCTAGAGTCCTTCCGTTGTTCAATTACGAGCGTCTCGATATATTATGCGCCTGAATCGGACCTCCGAGTTAAAACTTATGACCATTTGAATTTCTCGAGAGCTTCCGTTGCTCAATTTCGAGAGCCTCGATATATTATGCGCCTGAATCGAACCTCCGAGTGAAAAGTTATGACCATTAGAATTGCTCCAGAGCTTCCATTGTTGAATTTCGAGCGTCTCGATATATTATGCGCTTGAATCGGACCTCCGAGTTAAAAGTTATGACCATTTGAATTTCTCGAGAGCTTCCGTTGTTGAATTTCGAGCATCTCGATATATTATGCGCCTGAATCGGACATCCGAGTTAAAAGTTATGACCATTTGAATTTCTCGAGAGCTTCCGTTGTTCAATTTCGAGCGTCTCGATATATTATGCACATGAATCGGACCTCTGAGTGAAAAGTTTTGACCATTTAAATTTCTCGAGAGCTTCCGTTGCTAAATTTCGAGAGCCTCGATATATTATGCGCCTGAATCGAAACTCCGAGTGAAAAGTTATGACCATTTGAATTGCTCCAGAGCTTCCATTGTTGAATTTCGAGCGTCTCGATATATTATGAGCCTGAATCGGAGCTCCGAGTTAAAAGTTATGACCATTTGAATTTCTCGAGAGTTTCCGTTGTTTAATTTCTATCGTCTCGATATATTATGCGCTTGAATTGGATCTCTGAGTGAAATGTTATGACCATTTGAATTTCTAGAGTCCTTCCGTTGTTCAATTACGAGCGTCTCGATATATTATGCGCCTGAATCGGACCTCCGAGTTAAAAGTTATGACCATTTGAATTTCTCGAGAGCTTCCGTTGCTCAATTTCGAGAGCCTTGATATATTTTGCGCCTGAATCGAACCTCCGAGTGAAAAGTTATGACCATTTGAATTGCTCAAGAGCTTCCATTGTTGAATTTTGAGTGTCTCGATATATTATGCGCCTGAATCGGATCTCCGAGTGAGAAGTTATGACCATTTGAATTTCTAGAATCCTTCCGTTGTTCAATTACGAGCGTCTCGATATATTATGCGCCTGAATCGGACCTCCGAGTTAAAAGTTATGACCATTTGAATTTCTCGAGAACTTCCGTTGTTCAATTTCTAGCGTCTCGATGTATTATGCACTTGAATCAAATCTCTGAGTGAAAAGTTATGACCATTTGAATTTCTCGAGAGCTTCCGTTGTTCAATTTCGAGCGTCTCGATATATTATGCACATGAATCGGACCTCTGAGTGAAAAGTTATGACCATTTCAATTTCTCGAGAGATTCCGTTGCTCAATTTCGAGCGTCTAGATATATTATGCGCTTGAATCAAACCTCTGAGTGAAACGTTATGACCATTTGAATTGCTCCAGAGCTTCCATTTTTGAATTTCGAGCGTCTCGATATATTATGCGCCTGAATCGGACCTCCGAGTTAAAAGTTATGACCATTTGAATTTCTCGAGAGCTTCCGTTGCTCAATTTCGAGCGCCTCGATATATTATTCACCTAAATCGAACCTCCGAGTGAAACGTTATGACCATTTGAATTGCTCCAGAGCTTCCATTTTTGAATTTCGAGCGCCTCGATATATTATGCACATGAATCGGACCTCTGAGTGAAAAGTTATGACCATTTGAATTTCTCGAGAGCTTCCGGTTCTCAATTTCGAGCACCTCAATATATTATGCGCCTGAATCGGATCTCCGAGTGAGAAGTTATGACCATTTGAATTTCTAGAGTCGTTCTGTTGTTCAATTACAAGCATCTCGATATATTATGCGCCTGAATCTGACCTCCGAGTGAGAAGTTATGACCATTTGAATTTCTCGAGAGCTTCCATTGTTGAATTTTGAGCGTCTCGATATATTATGCACATGAATCGGACATCTGAGTGAAAAGTTATGACCATTTAAATTTCTCGAGAGCTTCCGTTGCTCAATTTCGTGAGCCTCGATATATTATGCGCCTGAATCGAACCTACGAGTGAAAAGTTATGACCATTTGAATTGCTCGAGAGCTTCTGTTGTTCAATTTCGAGCGTCTCGATATATTATGCGCCTGAATCGGACCTCCGAGTTAAAAGTTATGACCATTTGAATTTCTCGAGAGCTTCCGTTGTTCAATTTCTAGCGTCTCGATATATTATGCACTTGAATCAAATCTCTGAGTGAAAAGTTATGACCATTTGAATTTCTCGAGAGCTTCCGTTGTTCAATTTCGAGCGTCTCGATATATTATGCACATGAATCGGACCTCTGAGTGAAAAGTTATGACCATTTCAATTTCTCGAGAGATTCCGTTGCTCAATTTCAGCGTCTGATATATTATGCGCTTGAATCAAACCTCTGAGTGAAACGTTATGACCATTTGAATTGCTCTAGAGCTTCCATTTTTGAATTTCGAGCGTCTCGATATATTATGCGCCTGAATCGGACCTCCGAGTTAAAAGTTATGACCATTTGAATTTCTCGAGAGCTTCCGTTGCTCAATTTCGAGCGCCTCGATATATTATTCGCCTAATCGAACCTCCGAGTGAAAGTTATGACCATTTGAATTGCTCCAGAGCTTCCATTGTTGAATTTCGAGCATCTCGATATATTGTGCACCTGAATCGGATCTCCGAGTGAGAAGTTATGACCATTTGAATTTCTCGAGAGCTTCCGTTGTTCAATTTTGAGCGTCTCGATATATTATGCACATGAATCGGACCTCTAAGTGAAAAGTTATGACCATTTAAATTTCTCGAGAGCTTCCGTTGCTCAATTTCGTGAGCCTCGATATATTATGCGCCTGAATCGAACCTCTGAGTGAAAAGTTATGACCATTTGAATTTCTCGAGAGCTTCTGTTGTTGAATTTCGAGCGTCTCGATATATTATGCGCCTGAATCGGACCTCCGAGTGAAAAGTTATGACCATTTGAATTTCTCGAGAGCTTCCGTTGTTCAATTCGGAGCGTCTCGATATAATATGCGCCTGAATCGGATCTCCGAGTGAGAAGTTATGACCATTTGAATTTCTAGAGTCGTTCCGTTGTTCAATTACGAGCGTCTCGATATATTATGCGCCTGAATCGGACCTCCGAGTTAAAAGTTATGACCATTTGAATTTCTCGAGAGCTTCCGTTGTTCAATTTCGAGCGTCTCGATATATTATGCACATGAATCGGACCTCTGAGTGAAAAGTTATGACCATTTAAATTTCTCGAGAGCTTCCGTTGCTCAATTTCGAGAGCCTCGATATATTATGCGCCTGAATCGAACCTCCGAGTGAAAAGTTATGACCATTTGAATTGCTCCAGAGCTTCCATTGTTGAATTTCGAGCGTCTCGATATATTATGCGCCTGAATCGGACCTCCGAGTTAAAAGTTATGACCATTTGAATTTCTCAAGAGCTTTCGTTGTTTAATTTCTAGCGTCTCGATATATTATGCCTGAATTGATTCTGAGTGAAAAGTTATGACCATTTGAATTTCTAGAGCTTCCGTTGTTCAATTCGAGCGTCTCGATATATTATGCGCCTGAATCGGACCTCCGAGTTAAAAGTTATGACCATTTGAATTTCTCGAGAGCTTCCGTTGCTCAATTTCGAGAGCCTCAATATATTATGCGCCTGAATCGCACCTCCGAGTGAAAAGTTATGACCATTTGAATTGCTCCAGAGCTTCCATTCTTGAATTTCGAGCATGTCGATATATTATGTGCCTGAATCAGACCTCCGAGTTAAAAGTTATGACCATTTGAATTTTTCGAGAGCTGCAGTTGTTGAATTTCGAGCGTCTCAATATATTATGCGCCTGAATCGGATCTCCGAGTGAGAAGTTACGACCAATTGAATTTCTAGAGTCCTTCCGGTGTTCAATTTCGAGCGTCTCGATATATTATGCGCATGAATCGGACCTCTGAGTGAAAAGTTATGACCATTTGAATTTCTCGAGAGCTTCTGTTGTTGAATTTCGAGCGTCTCGATATATTATGCGCCTGAATCGAACCTCCGAGTGAAAAGTTATGACCATTTGAATTGCTCCAGAGCTTCCATTGTTGAATT
>NW_021144120.1:0-12900 GCF_004193775.1 Glycine soja
CACATGAACGAAAACGCAATTCATGGGGCTCCTAAAAAAGATTGAGAATGGAGAATTGCACTAAGCAATCACTACGCATGGCTCCAAACTTGAAGGTGGAGGACACATGAACGAAAACGCAATTCATGGGGCTCCGCAAAAAGATTGAGAATGGAGAATTGCACTAAGCAATCACTACGCATGGCTCCAAACTCGAAGGTGGAGGACACATGAACGAAAACGCAATACGTGGGGCTCCTAAAAAAGATTGAGAATGGAGAATTGCACTAAGCAATCACTACGCATGGCTCCAAACTTGAAGGTGGAGGACACATGAACGAAAACGCAATTCATGGGGCTCCTAAAAAAGATTGAGAATGGAAAATTGCACTAAGCAATCACTACGCATGGCTCCAAACTTGAAGGTGGAGGACACATGAACAAAAACGCAATTCATGGGGCTCCGCAAAAAGATTGAGAATGGAGAATTGCACTAAGAAAACACTATGCATGGCTCCAAACTCGTGGGTGGAGGACACATGAACGAAAACGCAATTCATGGGGCTCCTAAAAAAGATTGAGAATGGAGAATTGCACTAAGCAATCACTACGCATGGCTCCAAACTGGAAGGTGGAGGACACATGAACAAAAACGCAATTCATGGGGCTCCGCAAAAAGATTGAGAATGGAGAATTGCACTAAGAAAACACTACGCATGGCTCCAAACTCGTGGGTGGAGGACACATGAACGAAAACCCAATTCATGGGGCTCCGCAAAAAGATTGAGAATGGAGAATTGCACTAAGCAATCACTACGCATGGCTCCAAACACGAAGGTGGAGGACACATGAACGAAAACGCAATTCATGGGGCTCCGAAAAAGGATTGAGAATGGAGAATTGCACTAAGCAATCACTACGCAGGGCTCCAAACTCGTGGGTGGAGGACACATGAATGAAAACGCAATTCATGGGGCTCCGAAAAAAGATTGAGAATGGAGAATTGCACTAAGCAGTCACTACGCATGGCTCCAAACTTGAAGGTGGAGGACACATGAACGAAAACGCAATTCATGGGGCTCCGCAAAAAGATTGAGAATGGAGAATTGCACCAAGCAATCACTATGCATGGCTCCAAACTCGAAGGTGGAGGACACATGAACGAAAACGCAATTCTTGGGGCTCCGAAAAAGATTGAGAATGGAGAAATGCACTTAGAAATAACTACGCATGGCTCCAAACTCGTCGGTGGAGGACACATGAACGAAAACGCAATTCATGGGGCACCTAAAAAAGATTGAGAATGGAGAATTGCACTAAGCAATCACTACGCATGGCTCCAAACTTGAAGGTGGAGGACACATGAACGAAAACGCAATTCATGGGGCTCCTAAAAAAGATTGAGAATGGAAAATTGCACTAAGCAATCACTACGCATGGCTCCAAACTTGAAGGTGGAGGACACATGAACAAAAACGCAATTCATGGGGCTCCGCAAAAAGATTGAGAATGGAGAATTGCACTAAGAAAACACTATGCATGGCTCCAAACTCGTGGGTGGAGGACACATGAACGAAAACGCAATTCATGGGGCTCCTAAAAAAGATTGAGAATGAAGAATTGCATTAAGCAATCACTATGCATGGCTCCAAACTCGAAGGTGGAGGACACATGAACGAAAACGCAATTCTTGGGGCTCCGAAAAAGATTGAGAATGGAGAATTGCACTTAGAAATAACTACGCATGGCTCCATACTCGTCGGTGGAGGACACATGAACGAAAATGCAATTCATGGGGATCCGAAAAAAGATTGAGAATGGAGAATTGCACTAAGCAATCACTACGCATGGCTCCAAACTCGTGGGTGGAGGACACATGAACGAAAATGCAATTCATGGGGCTCCGAAAAAAGATTGAGAATGGAGAATTGCACTGAGCAATCACTTCGCATAGCTCCAAACTCGTGGGTGGAGGACACATGAACGAAAACGCAATTCATGGGGCTCCTAAAAAAGATTGAGAATGGAGAATTGCACTAAGCAATCACTACGCATGGCTCCAAACTTGAAGGTGGAGGACACATGAACGAAAACGCAATTCATGGGGCTCCAAAAAAAGATTGAGAATGGAGAATTGCACTAAGCAATCACTACGCATGGCTCCAAACTTGAAGGTGGAGGACAGATGAACAAAAACGCAATTCATGGGGCTCCGCAAAAAGATTGAGAATGGAGAATTGCACTAAGAAAACACTATGCATGGCTCCAAACTCGTGGGTGGAGGACACATGAACGAAAACGCAATTCATGGGGCTCCTAAAAAAGATTGAGAATGGAGAATTGCACTAAGCAATCACTACGCATGGCTCCAAACTTGAAGGTGGAGGACACATGAACAAAAACGCAATTCATGGGGCTCCGCAAAAGATTGAGAATGGAGAATTGCACTAAGAAAACACTACGCATGGCTCCAAACTCGTGGGTGGAGGACACATGAACGAAAACGCAATTCATGGGGCTCCGCAAAAAGATTGAGAATGGAGAATTGCACTAAGCAATCACTACGCATGGCTCCAAACACGAAGGTGGAGGACACATGAACGAAAACGCAATTCATGGGGCTCCGAAAAAGGATTGAGAATGGAGAATTTCACTAAGCAATCACTACGCATGGCTCCAAACTTGAAGGTGGAGGACACATGAACGAAAACGCAATTCATGGGGCTCCGCAAAAAGATTGAGAATGGAGAATTGCACCAAGCAATCACTATGCATTACTCCAAACTCGAAGGTGGAGGACACATGAACGAAAACGCAATTCTTGGGGCTCCGAAAAAGATTGAGAATGGAGAATTGCACTTAGAAATAACTACGCATGGCTCCAAACTCGTCGGTGGAGGACACATGAACGAAAACGCAATTCATGGGGATCCGAAAAAAGATTGAGAATGGAGAATTGCACTAAGCAATCACGACGCATGGCTCCAAACTCGTGGGTGGAGGACACATGAACGAAAACGCAATTCATGGGGCTCCGCAAAAAGATTGAGAATGGAGAATTGCACTAAGCAATCACTACGCATGGCTCCAAATTCGTGGGTGGAGGACACATGAATGAAAACGCAATTCATGGGGCTCCGAAAAAAGATTGAGAATGGAGAATTGCACTAAGCAATCACTACGCATGGCTCCAAATTCGTGGGTGGAGGACACATGAACGAAAACGCAATTCATGGGGCTCCGAAAAAGATTGGGAATGAAGAATTGCACCAAGCAATCACTATGCATGGCTCCAAACTCGAAGGTGGAAGACACATGAACGAAAACGCAATTCTTGGGGCTCCAAAAAAGATTGAGAATGGAGAATTGCACTTAGAAATAACTTCGCATGGCTCCATACTCGTCGGTGGAGGACACATGAACGAAAATGCAATTCATGGGGATCCGAAAAAAGATTGAGAATGGAGAATTGCACTAAGCAATCACTACGCATGGCTCCAAACTCGTGGGTGGAGGACACATGAACGAAAATGCAATTCATGGGGCTCCGAAAAAAGATTGAGAATGGAGAATTGCACTAAGCAATCACTACGCATGGCTCCAAACTCATGGGTGGAGGACACATGAATGAAAATGCAATTCATCGGCCTCCGAAAAAAGATTGAGAATTGAGAATTGCACTAAGCAATCACTACGCATGGCTGCAAACTCGTGGGTGGAAGACACATGAACGAAAAAGCAATTCATGGGGCTCCGAAAAAAATTGAGAATGGAGAATTGCACTGAGAAATCGCTACGCATGGCTCCAAACTCGAAGGTGGAGGACACATGAACGAAAACGTAAATCATGGGGCTCCGAAAGAAGATTGAGAATGGAGAACTGCACTAAGCAATCACTACGCATGGCTGCAAACTCATGGGTGGAGGACACATGAACGAAAACGCAATTCATGGGTCACCCAAAAAGATTGAGAATTGAGAATTGCACTAAGCAATCATAACGCATGGCTGCAAACTCGTGGGTGGAGGACACAGGAACGAAAACGCAATTCATGGGGCTCCGAAAAAAATTGAGAATGGAGAATTGCACTAAGCAATCACTACGCTTGGCTCCAAACTCAAAGGTGGAGGACACATGAACGAAAACGTAAATCATGGGGCTCCGAAAAAAGATTGAGAATGGAGAATTGCACTGAGCAATCACTACGCAGGGCTCCAAACTCGTGGGTGGAGGACACATGAATGAAAACGCAATGCATGGGGCTCCGAAAAAAGATTGAGAATGGAGAATTGCACTAAGCAGTCACTACGCTTGGCTCCAAACTCAAAGGTGGAGGACACATGAACGAAATCGTAAATCATGGGGCTCCGAAAAAAGATTGAGAATGGAGAATTGCACTGAGCAATCACTACGCATGGCTCCAAACTCGTGGGTGGAGGACACATGAACGAAAACACAATTCATGGGACTCCTAAAAAAGATTGAGAATGGAGAACTGCACTAAGCAATCACTACGCATGGCTCCAAACTCGAAGGTGGAGGACACATGAACGAAAACGTAATTCATGGGGCTCCGCAAAAAGATTGAGAATGGAGAATTGCACTAAGCAATAACTACGCATGGCTCCAAACTCGTGGGTGGAGGACACATGAACGAAAACGCAATTCATGGGGCTCCTAAAAAAGATTGAGAATGGAGAATTGCACTAAGCAATCACTACGCATGGCTCCAAACTCGAAGGTGGAGGACACATGAACGAAAACGCAATTCATGGGGCTCCAAAAAAAGATTGAGAATGGAGAATTGCACTAAGCAATCACTACGCATGGCTCCAAACTCATGGGTGGAGGACACATGAACGAAAACACAATTCATGGGGCTCCGAAAAAAGATTGAGAATGGAGAATTGCACTAAGCAATCACTACGCATGGCTCCAAACTCGTGGGTGGAGGACACATGAACGAAAACGCAATTCATGGGGCTCCTAAAAAAGATTGAGAATGGAGAATTGCACTAAGCAATCACTACGCATGGCTCCAAACTCTTGGGTGGAGGACACAAGAACGAAAACGCAATTCATGGGGCTCCTAAAAATGATTGAGAATGGAGAATTGCACTGAGCAATCATAACGCATGGCTGCAAACTCGTGGGTGGAGGACACATGAACGAAAACGCAATTCATGGGGCTCCGAAAAAAGATTGAGAATGGAGAATTGCACTAAGCAATCACTACGCATGGCTCCAAACTCTTGGGTGGAGGACACAAGAACGAAAACGCAATTCATGGGGCTCCTAAAAATGATTGAGAATGGAGAATTGCACTAAGCAATCACTACGCATGGCTCCAAACTCGAAGGTGGAGGACACATGAACGAAAACGCAATTCATGGGGCTCCGCAAAAAGATTGAGAATGGAGAATTGCACTAAGAAATCGCTACGCATGGCTCCAAACTCGAAGGTGGAAGACACATGAACAAAAACGCAATTCATGGGGCTCCGAAAAAAGATTGAGAATGGAGAATTGCACTAAGCAATCACTACGCATGGCTGCAAACTCATGGGTGGAGGACACATGAACGAAAACACAATTCATGGGGCTCCGAAAAAAGATTGAGAATGGAGAATTGCACTAAGCAATCACTACGCATGGCTCCAAACTCATGGGTGGAGGACACATGAACGAAAACACAATTCATGGGGCTCCGAAAAAAGATTGAGAATGGAGAATTGCACTAAGCAATCACTACGCATGGCTCCAAACTCGTGGGTGGAGGACACATGAATGAAAACGCAATTCATGGGGCTCCGAAAAAAGATTGAGAATGGAGAATTGCACTAAGCAATCACAACGCATGGCTGCAAACTCGTGGGTGGAGGACACATGAACGAAAACGCAATTCATGGGGCTCCGAAAAAAATTGAGAATGGAGAATTGCACTAAGCAATCACTACGCATGGCTCCAAACTCAAGGGTGGAGGACACATGAACGAAAACGCAAATCATGGGGCTCCGAAAAAAGATTGAGAATGGAGAATTGCACTGAGCAATCACTACGCATGGCTCCAAACTCATGGGTGGAGGACACATGAACGAAAACGCAATTCATGGGGCTCCTAAAAAATATTGAGAATGGAGAATTGCACTAAGCAATCACTACGCATGGCTCGAAACTCGAAGGTGGAGGACACATGAACGAAAACGCAATTCATGGCGCTCCGCAAAAAGAGTGAGAATGGAGAATTGCACTAAGCAATAACTACGCATGGCTCCTAACTCGTGGGTGGAGGACACATGAACGAAAACGCAATGCATGGGGCTCCGAAAAAAGATTGAGAATGGAGAATTGCACTAAGCAATCACTACGCATGGCTCCAAACTCGTGGGTGGAGGACACATGAACGAAAACGCAATTCATGGGGCTCCGAAAAAAGATTGAGAATGGAGAATTGCACTAAGCAATCACTACGCATGGCTCCAAACTCTTGGGTGGAGGACACAAGAACGAAAACGCAATTCATGGGGCTCCTAAAAATGATTGAGAATGGAGAATTGCACTAAGCAATCACTACGCATGGCTCCAAACTCGAAGGTGGAGGACACATGAACGAAAACGCAATTCATGGGGCTCCGCAAAAAGATTGAGAATGGAGAATTGCACTAAGAAATCGCTACGCATGGCTCCAAACTCGAAGGTGGAAGACACATGAACAAAAACGCAATTCATGGGGCTCCGAAAAAAGATTGAGAATGGAGAATTGCACTAAGCAATCACTACGCATGGCTGCAAACTCATGGGTGGAGGACACATGAACGAAAACGCAATTCATGGGGCACCCAAAAAGATTGAGAATTGAGAATTGCACTAAGCAATCACTACGCATGGCTGCAAACTCGTGGGTGGAGGACACAGGAACGAAAACGCAATTCATGGGGCTCCGAAAAAAATTGAGAATGGAGAATTGCACTAAGCAATCACTACGCATGGCTCCAAACTCAAAGGTGGAGGACACATGAACGAAAACGTAAATCATGGGGCTCCGAAAAAAGATTGAGAATGGAGAATTGCACTGAGCAATCACTACGCATGGCTCCAAACTCGTGGGTGGAGGACACATGAACGAAAACGCAATTCATGGGGCTCCTAAAAAAGATTGAGAATGGAGAACTGCCCTAAGCAATCACTACGCATGGCTCCAAACTCGAAGGTGGAGGACACATGAACGAAAACGCAATTCATGGGGCTCCAAAAAAAGATTGAGAATGGAGAATTGCACTAAGCAATCACTACGCATGGCTCCAAACTCATGGGTGGAGGACACATGAACGAAAACACAATTCATGGGGCTCCGAAAAAAGATTGAGAATGGAGAATTGCACTAAGCAATCACTACGCATGGCTCCAAACTCGAAGGTGGAGGACACATGAACGAAAACGTAATTCATGGGGCTCCGCAAAAAGATTGAGAATGGAGAATTGCACTAAGAAATCGCTACGCATGGCTCCAAACTCGAAGGTGGAAGACACATGAACAAAAACGCAATTCATGGGGCTCCGAAAAAAGATTGAGAATGGAGAATTGCACTAAGCAATCACTACGCATGGCTCCAAACTCATGGGTGGAGGACACATGAACGAAAACACAATTCATGGGGCTCCGAAAAAAGATTGAGAATGGAGAATTGCACTAAGCAATCACTACGCATGGCTCCAAACTCGTGGGTGGAGGGCACATGAATGAAAACGCAATTCATGGGGCTCCGAAAAAAGATTGAGAATGGAGAATTGCACTAAGCAATCACAACGCATGGATGCAAACTCGTGGGTGGAGGACACATGAACGAAAACGCAATTCATGGGGCTCCGAAAAAAATTGAGAATGGAGAATTGCACTAAGCAATCACTACGCATGGCTCCAAACTCAAGGGTGGAGGACACATGAACGAAAATGCAAATCATGGGGCTCCGAAAAAAGATTGAGAATGGAGAATTGCACTGAGCAATCACTACGCATGGCTCCAAACTCATGGGTGGAGGACACATGAACGAAAACGCAATTCATGGGGCTCCTAAAAAAGATTGAGAATGGAGAATTGCACTAAGCAATCACTACGCATGGCTCCAAACTCTTGGGTGGAGGACACAAGAACGAAAACGCAATTCATGGGGCTCCTAAAAAAGATTGAGAATGGAGAATTGCACTAAGCAATCACTACGCATGGCTCCAAACTCGAAGGTGGAGGACACATGAACGAAAACGCAATTCATGGGGCTCCGCAAAAAGATTGAGAATGGATAATTGCACTAAGAAATCGCTACGCATGGCTCCAAACTCGAAGGTGGAAGACACATGAACAAAAACGCAATTCATTGGGCTCCGAAAAAAGATTGAGAATGGAGAATTGCACTAAGCAATCACTACGCATGGCTGCAAACTCATGGGTGGAGGACACATGAACGAAAACGCAATTCATGGGGCACCCAAAAAGATTGAGAATTACGAATTGCACTAAGCAATCACTATGCATGGCTGCAAACTCGTGGGTGGAGGACACAGGAACGAAAACGCAATTCATGGGGCTCCGAAAAAAATTGAGAATGGAGAATTGCACTAAGCAATCACTACGCATGGCTCCAAACTCAAAGGTGGAGGACACATGAACGAAAACGTAAATCATGGGGCTCCGAAAGAAGATTGAGAATGGAGAACTGCACTAAGCAATCACTACGCATGGCTGCAAACTCATGGGTGGAGGACACATGAACGAAAACGCAATTCATGGGGCACCCAAAAAGATTGAGAATTGAGAATTGCACTAAGCAATCACTACGCATGGCTGCAAACTCGTGGGCGGAGGACACAGGAACGAAAACGCAATTCATGGGGCTCCGAAAAAAATTGAGAATGGAGAATTGCACTAAGCAATCACTACGCATGGCTCCAAACTCAAAGGTGGAGGACACATGAACGAAAACGTAAATCATGGGGCTCCGAAAAAAGATTGAGAATGGAGAATTGCACTGAGCAATCACTACACATGGCTCCAAACTCGTGGGTGGAGGACACATGAACGAAAACGCAATTCATGGGGCTCCTAAAAAAGATTGAGAATGGAGAACTGCCCTAAGCAATCACTACGCATGGCTCCAAACTCGAAGGTGGAGGACACATGAACGAAAACGCAATTCATGGGGCACCAAAAAAAGATTGAGAATGGAGAATTGCACAAAGCAATCACTACGCATGGCTCCAAACTCATGGGTGGAGGACACATGAACGAAAACACAATTCATGGGGCTCCAAAAAAGATTGAGAATGGAGAATTGCACTAAGCAATCACTACGCATGGCTCCAAACTCGTGGGTGGAGGACACATGAATGAAAACGCAATTCATGGGGCTCCGAAAAAAGATTGAGAATGGAGAATTGCACTAAGCAATCACAACGCATGGCTGCAAACTCGTGGGTGGAGGACACATGAACGAAAACGCAATTCATGGGGCTCCGAAAAAAATTGAGAATGGAGAATTGCACTAAGCAATCACTACGCATGGCTCCAAACTCAAAGGTGGAGGACACATGAACGAAAACGCAAATCATGGGGCTCCGAAAAAAGATTGAGAATGGAGAATTGCACTGAGCAATCACTACGCATGGCTCCCAACTCATGGGTGGAGGACACATGAACGAAAACGCAATTCATGGGGCTCCTAAAAAAGATTGAGAATGGAGAATTGCACTAAGCAATCACTACGCATGGCTCCAAACTCGAAGGTGGAGGACACATGAACGAAAACGCAATTCATGGCGCTCCGCAAAAAGAGTGAGAATGGAGAATTGCACTAAGCAATAACTACGCATGGCTCCAAACTCGTGGGTGGAGGCACATGAACGAAAACGCAATGCATGGGGCTCCGAAAAAAGATTGAGAATGGAGAATTGCACTAAGCAATCACTACGCATGGCTCCAAACTCGTGGGTGGAGGACACATGAACGAAAACGCAATTCATGGGGCTCCGAAAAAAGATTGAGAATGGAGAATTGCACTAAGCAATCACTACGCATGGCTTTAAACTCGAAGGTGGAGGACACATGAACGAAAACGCAATTCATGGGGCTCCGAAAAAGATTGAGAATGGAGAACTGCACTAAGCAATCACTACGCATGGCTGCAAACTCGTGGGTGGAGGACACATGAACGAAAACACAATTCATGGGGCACCCAAAAAGATTGAGAATGGAGAATTGCACTAAGCAATCACTACGCATGGCTCAAAACTCGAAGGTGGAGGACACATGAACGAAAACGCAATTCATGGGGCTCCGCAAAAAGATTGAGAATGGAGAATTGCACTAAGAAATCGCTACGCATGGCTCCAAACTCGAAGGTGGAGGACACATGAACGAAAACGCAATTCATGGGGCTCCAAAAAAAGATTGAGAATGGAGAATTGCACAAAGCAATCACTACGCATGGCTCCAAACTCATGGGTGGAGGACACATGAACGAAAACACAATTCATGGGGCTCCAAAAAAGATTGAGAATGGAGAATTGCACTAAGCAATCACTACGCATGGCTCCAAACTCGAAGGTGGAGGACACATGAACGAAAACGCAATTCATGGGGCTCCAAAAAAAGATTGAGAATGGAGAATTGCACAAAGCAATCACTACGCATGGCTCCAAACTCATGGGTGGAGGACACATGAACGAAAACACAATTCATGGGGCTCCAAAAAAGATTGAGAATGGAGAATTGCACTAAGCAATCACTACGCATGGCTCCAAACTCGTGGGTGGAGGACACATGAATGAAAACGCAATTCATGGGGCTCCGAAAAAAGATTGAGAATGGAGAATTGCACTAAGCAATCACAACGCATGGCTGCAAACTCGTGGGTGGAGGACACATCAACGAAAACGCAATTCATGGGGCTCCGAAAAAAATTGAGAATGGAGAATTGCACTAAGCAATCACTACGCATGGCTCCAAACTCAAAGGTGGAGGACACATGAATGAAAACGCAATTCATCGGCCTCCGAAAAAAGATTGAGAATTGAGAATTGCACTAAGCAATCACTACGCATGGCTGCAAACTCGTGGGTGGAGGACACATGAACGAAAACGCAATTCATGGGGCTCCGAAAAAAATTGAGAATGGAGAATTGCACTAAGCAATCACTACGCATGGCTCCAAACTCAAAGGTGGAGGACACATGAACGAAAACGTAAATCATGGGGCTCCGAACGAAGATTGAGAATGGAGAACTGCACTAAGCAATCACTACGCATGGCTGCAACTCATGGGTGGAGGACACATGAACGAAAACGCAATTCATGGGGCACCCAAAAAGATTGAGAATTGAGAATTGCACTAAGCAATCACTACGCATGGCTCCAAACTCAAAGGTGGAGGACACATGAACGAAAACGCAATTAATGGGGCTCCGCAAAAAGATTGAGAATGGAGAATTGCACTAAGAAATCGCTACGCATGGCTCCAAACTCGAAGGTGGAAGACACATGAACAAAAACGCAATTCATGGGGCTCCGAAAAAAGAATGAGAATGGAGAATTGCACTAAGAAATCGCTACGCATGGCTCCAAACTCGAAGGTGGGGGACACATGAACGAAAACGCAAATCATGGGGCTCCGAAAAAAGATTGAGAACGGAGAATTGTACTGAGCAATCACTACGCATGGCTCCAAACTCGTGGGTGTAGGACACATGAACGAAAATGCAATTCATGGGGCTCCTAAAAAAGATTGAGAATGGAGAATTGCACTAAGCAATCACTACGCATGGCTCCAAACTCGAAGGTGGAGGACACATGAACGAAAACGCAATTCATGGGGCTCCTAAAAAAGATTGAGAATGGAGAATTGCACTAAGCAATCACTACGCATGGCTCCAAACTCGAAGGTGGAGGACACATGAACGAAAATGCAAATCATGGGGCTCCGAAAAAAGATTGAGAACGGAGAATTGCACTGAGCAATCACTACGCATGGCTCCAAACTCGTGGGTGGAGGACACATGACGAAAATGCAATTCATGGGGCTCCTAAAAAAGATTGAGAATGGAGAATTGCACTAAGCAATCACTACGCATGGCTCCAAACTCGAAGGTGGAGGACACATGAACGAAAACACAATTCATGGGGCTCCTAAAAAAGATTGAGAATGGAGAATTGCACTAAGCAATCACTACGCATGGCTCCAAACTCGAAGGTGGAGGACACATGAACGAAAACGCAATTCATGGGGCTCCGCAAAAAGATTGAGAATGGAGAATTGCACTAAGCAATCACTACGCATGGCTCCAAACTCGAAGGTGGAGGACACATGAACGAAAACGCAATTCATGGGGCTCCTAAAAAAGATTGAGAATGGAGAATTGCACTAAGCAATCACTACGCATGGCTCCAAACTCGAAGGTGGAGGACACATGAACGAAAACGCAATTCATGGGGCTCCGCAAAAAGATTGAGAATGGAGAATTGCACTAAGCAATCACTACGCATGGCTCCAAACTCGAAGGTGGAGGACACATGAACGAAAACACAATTCATGGGGCTCCGAAAAAAGATTGAGAATGGAGAATTGCACTAAGCAATCACTATGCATGGCTCCAAACTCGTGGGTGGAGGACACATGAATGAAAACGCAATTCATGGGGCTCCGAAAAAAGATTAAGAATGGAGAATTGCACTAAGCAATCACAACGCATGGCTGCAAACTCATGGGTGGAGGACACATGAACGAAAACGCAATTCATGGGGCTCCGAAAAAAATTGAGAATGGAAAATTGCACTAAGCAATCACTACGCATGGCTCCAAACTCAAAGGTGGAGAACACATGAACGAAAACGCAATTCATGGGGCTCCTAAAAAAGATTGAGAATGGAGAA